>NC_056747.1:995976986-996076986 GCF_019279795.1 Protopterus annectens
AAGTGGAAGTGAAACACATCATATGTTAGGGCGCCGCCAATAGGTACTTCCAGCCCAATGGTCAGGGTCACCAACTGATCCATATTGTGAGGGAGGGTACACAGCTGGGCAGATGTGTCCATAACAAAAAACACAATAAATGTACATATCTAGTGACCATATGACCGAATTATATCCCACAACGCATGTAATAGTCACATACAGTAGGTATGTCCATATTTCACATACCAAATGTGACAGGAAATAGAATAAGCATGTAAACGAAACAGAAGGAGCATATAAACTGCTACAACAATAAGGCAACATGTAGGCTGAAAGGAACAGTATTATCCGTACCGTTGACTGTGGGTACATGTTGTCCAGTACAGTCAGATATGTGTCCGGAATATATCCCATCCTGGACATAGGAAAAGGTGGCATCCTACCAATGATTAGAACAGTCGGCCAAAATCCGCACATCAGCGGTCCAAGCTGAACTTGTCAAAATGTGTCACAGTTGAACGGGTATTACCCGGGTATACCAACCATGTCATGAAAGTTAAGTATAGGCGTGTACCTATGTGCGTGAGGTATAGCATGTGGAAAGTCAAACATGGCAGGGTGGTCCAGACAACCATACAGGTACCTGACATATGCAGGGTATGCAATGTGTTACCTTGACCGTGTCATGGGCCATCAACCAAAGCAGTGATGGATGGAGTGTCAGGAATATGTGTGTGAGGGGGATGGGTAACGGTATAATCCTCCAAGGCAACACTGTGTCGTATGCAGAATAGGTGAACCAGAGGTGTATGAGGTAGCACCGGGTTAAGCAGAAAGAAACACAAAAACATGTATACACATCTGCAATACAACCAGACAGGCCATACTGTAGAGCACAATCCCACAAACATATGAATAATAAAATGTGCGATACAAATGTATAGACACGTCACCGGCATATACCCACAGATTGGTCCTGATGGAACTGGCCATATCAAATGCAAAACAGCTGGATTAATAATGGACTACCCAGCATCCCCTCCACAGCACACAACCCGCTCCCATACCTGAACGTCCACCAAATCCAGCCATACATGGCCTACTGGTTTGGTGCAGCCACAACTACACATAATGACCACTACGCATATGTAGTAGGTAGTGTCACCCTAGGCAGTTCCAGGATTGCAAACTATGTATCCCTTGCATGTAAAACCCCTAGCACATTTTCATAACCCCAGAAGAATGTTTGGTATTTGTCTTGTTTTGGTCTTGTTCAATTTTTGGGATATCCCTCATGGGATAAGTAACCTGTGTGAACATTAGAATGGGTATGAAGACACAAAGTCCAGTCCTGTAGATATCTGGACACAAGTTGGATTGTGCAGTATTGGTGCACGAGACTGTCCAGCCCTAGATGGTCATGCAGAACCTACTACCCAGGATCAAACACCTGCCCATGACGCACGTATCCCAACACGAATAAGCAAGAGAATATATTGCACACATTCACATAGTGGCACATGGTATAAGGGTGATGAAGGCACTGACATAAACAGGATACCCCCTGATCCACTGTGTGAGGGACAATTAATGTGTGTGTAGGTGTGACCTGACCAACAATGATAAAATGCCAAATGTCCTGTGATTGTAGGAAATAACTATGTAGCATACTGCAAGTAATAGTTGCCTAAAGCGGTCACGTCAGGATAGACTAAATGTAATTCGTAGAAGAAACAGGCAAACAACAAAAGTACCAAAGGTATAAGGCTCACAGCTAGGAAACAAATGAATGTTCTAAACCTGCACTGACTGTGGCTATGTGTTGGCCCAAACAATCTGGTGTCCGCAGTAGGGTTACCATCTGTCTTGCTTTGCAAGGGACAGTCCCTCTTTGGACAGTTGTGCCATGACAAAATAAATTACAAATGGCAGATGTCCTGGGATTGTAGGACATAATTATGTCCCATATGTTATGTAATAGCTGCATAAAATAATTATTTCAGTATCTAAAATACCTAAATGTTACAAGAAACAGAATAAGCAACTACACCACTACAAAAATAGGCTTTTATGTTGGCAAATAAGTAAAGTTCTATCCTTTGTACTGACCGTGGGTATGTGTCGGCTTGTAAAATCTGATGTGTGTTCCGAAAATGTCCCAACTTGGCCCTTTGAAAAGGTGGCAACCCTATTCCCCAGAATACATCCCAACCTGTACATATGACAATGTCAACACTACCAATGGTCAGAGCATTCGCACAATAACTGGCCAGCCACTTAACCACTCACTAAGCTAGTGATCTTTGGGGGGAAAGGTGTTGAATGAGAATGACTACTTACAACAATGAAGAGTAATAGACGCATTTAACTGCAGAAAATTAGTAGTATTACAAATCTGTCAACACGTTCCAAGTTAATAGTACTAATATGGTAGAAGTGTCCGGGATTGTCACTGAGTTGTCATAGCCTTGTCCCTGTCACTGTTGAAACGAGTCCCCGAGTATCACAGAGGTCCGTACACATAGGTACACCAACCAACTGTCACATCTGTTGATAAGACTATTGCATACCCGCAGTGAATTTATAACAGATGTCCAGAATAATATTCATTGTATCTATAAATGAATGAAATAGTCAAATGGGAAGGGAAACACATGGAAACTACCCCCCCAACCATTATGTAGTGGAACCACTCCCTGCCCTAAATTGTGCAGCACCGACCCAATAATGTGGCCAGAGGTGCCCAAACACCTGTGTCTGTAAACACAGGTAGAATGTTAAAATCTGGACTAACTCTGCTCTTTGAACAGTGCCAGGGCAGTTCTAATCACCTGTCAGCCAAGCCTAAACCCAGACCAGCACATGAACACCCTGACAATCAAACATGCATATGTGCGAGGACTATAAGCGTAGGAGTTCTGAATATCCTTGGAGTGAGTAGACTTGAAGCACGGGTCCAGAGCAGTAGGAAACAGGGAATGTCCTAATTGTAGTACTGTGGTTTTCCCAGCAGGAGAATGGATGCCTGCTGTGCAAGGGAAGTGGTAAGGCATATGTCAGAGTAGCTATGAACCATGGGTATACATATAAATGAGCCAGAACACCAATAGTGTAGTGGTTACAGCATCCACCCAACATAAAGGCATTCCCAGTTCAAGTATGACTATAGCACATATTAATTGTGTAATGAATGCCTCTGTGCTGTAAAGCCAACATTTATACATGTAAAGGTGACCGCGTTCGCATGGGTCCGTTAACCGGATTCCATCAAAGTGGTACTTTCATAAGGAATAAGACACATGTAATCCCAAAGAAGTGTCTGTAAACATATGTAACTCAGAATAAGTAGATGCAAGTGTGCCTGCGCTGGTGTACGCAGCTATTAGCATAGCAAATGTATGTTGTCTTGTACAGCTGTAACTTTTATATATATAGATAGATAGATATTTGTATAGATAAATATCCACAGACATAACAGAAATATGCAATTATATATCTACATATTTATGTATATATAGACATATATATATATATATATATATATATATATATATATATATATATATATATATATATATATATATATATATATATATATATATATATATATACATACATATATATATATACACACACACACACAAACACACACACACACACACACACACACACACACACACATATATATATATATATATATATATATATATATATATATATACACATATATATATATATATATATATATATATATATATATATATATATATATATATATATATATATATATATATATACAATCCACAAAGAAAAAACGTTGCTGGAAACTGCTGATATTAAAACCAAAGAACAAGAGGTCGTTGAGCGACGACAGAGATCCTACCAAGAAGAGGAGGACATTGGACTGACTCATACTTTGGACTATGGTATTGTTTTTAATTTATCAAAGTATGTTTTAAGTAAAGAACTATTGGAGATTTTAAACAAGGGGTTAACGTTTGTGCCGAGTAGAACTTGTACATATAGTGATGTAGTGATGGATATTATGTTCTTCTGTCGGAATGTCATGTTGCGGAAGTTTTTTGGGAACATTGGTTCCCTGAATAAGCAACCACATAAACCGAGCAGCTATGTTCCACCATTGTTACCAGCATTAAGTTTATTTATAAGTAAATGTGAAAGTGATCTTTCAACCTATTTTCAGAAAGGAGATTATGAAAGGTATTATAATTTAAGTGAAAAACAGAGGAGGGCATTGGATGACCTAAGTAATAACTTGGCTCTAACCATAAAAATGGCCGATAAAGGAGGGGCGGTTGTGGTACTGGATACACACTGGTATAAAGCCAAATGAAGGAGCTGCTCTCTGAGGGTGATGTCTATGTGCAATTAAACCCAATAGAGGTAAAAGGGGTGATCAGTAGGGTGCACAGTCGATTACACTGGTTGCACACAAATTTGTACATAATGCAGGAACTACTAGATTTCCTCTTGATTGATAAGCCAGTAACACCGGTGTTCAAGGCCCTACCAATGATACATAAATCACAAATAGACCCCCCTCTCAGACCCATAGTGTCAGGTAGAGGGTGGGTCACTGAAAACATATCGATTTGGTTGGAAGTCACACTAAGACCATTTGTGAACAGAATAGAGAACATACTGAAGGATACAGGTTACTTTCTCTCAGTTTTGGGGGATTTGAATAGAAATACATCTTTAGAAAGATCCATAATGGTCACACTTGATGTCCAAAGCTTATTTACAGTCATAGGGAACAACTATGGTATACAAGCTGTTCTGGAACTCCTTAGGACTATGGGGGTCACAGAAATGATATTGGACCTTATAAAAGAATTACTGACATTGGTTTTGAAAAACAACGTTTTTATAGGTATTAATTCTACATATAGACAGGCACAGGGGGTAGCTATGGGTACCCCCTGTGCAAATACCTATGCGAACCTAGTTCTCTCCTATTGGGAACAACAATATGTTTTGGAGAATGAGGAATGGAAAAAATATATAGGTACATATTTACGTTTTGTGGACGATATTTTTATTCTATGGAGAGGGGATAGCATGCAGCTAATACAATTTATAGACTTTCGCCATTCCACAAAGTCATTTTTGAAGTTTAGTGTTAACAGCTCGAGTGATTCCATAGATTTTTTGGACGTCAGGGTTAGACTTACTGAGAATGGCTTCAGTTCACAACTGTTTAGGAAGGAGTGCTGGAAGAACACGCTGCTATCATTTGATAGTATGCACCCCAGATTTACTTTCCCCAATATAGTGCAAGGGCAGGTGAGTAGGACCTCAAAGATAAGTATGAAGGATGATCAATTTGATGAGGAACTAACAAAGTTGAGGAAAAGTTTCTGTGAGAGGGGCTACAGAGAGGGCCTGATAGAGGGAGCAGTAAGTAAAGGTAGAGCCTACAGGAAGGATAAATATAGACCTTGGATTAATACAACAGGGGTAAAAGAGGGGAAGGACATAGCTGCCAGGAACACACAAACAAGACAGAAGATGATGTTAACCTATGGAAGTAACATAAAGGGTGTTCGTGATATAATAAACAAAAACTGGAATATAATCACCAGTGATGCTCACTTAGAGGACATCGTAGGAAGTAATCCACAGTTTGGTTATAGGAGGAACAGGAACCTTAAGGACATGCTTTGTAAGAGAGGATAGCTAACACCACTAAAGCTTTGCCCATAATGAAGGGCACAGTACCATGTGGCCATTGCAAGGCTTGTGGATACATCAACAGGGACGTGGTTTTTGTACATCCGGTTAGTGGAAGGAGGGTTCTGTTAAAAGGGAGAGCAACATGCAGGACAACGGATGTAGTATATTTGGCTAACTGCAATTCCTGTCCGAGCTATTATGTAGGGATGACCAACAATATGCTCAAGGTTAGGGTATTGCAGCATATGTCTTCAATAAGAAAACAAGATGAACACAATGCTTTATGTAGGCACATAAAAAACAATCCTACACATCAATTTAGTTTCAGGGTTATACAAAATGTTGTTTTGAACAGCAGAGGTGGAGATATAAAGCACACTACTGAATTAGTGGAATCTAAATGAATCCTTGAATTAACAGCACATAGATCTCCTGGCTTAAATGTTGTTGTGCCCCTTAAGCCAGCCCTCAAGAAAAGGAGGGCTTTTTACTGAAATTTGGTTGGTAGATGAGGATTTTAAATATGTTTGTAACATTTCTTGATTTAGTCTGATGAAGGGTTTTGGCCCGAAAGCGCTAACTACGAGTGGATTTGTGTGTTAATAAATTGTTCTTTGGTTTTAATATCAGCAGTTTCCAGCAACGTTTTTTCTTTGTGGATACTATTTTATGTGACTGTTGCTGGGATTAGGCATAGCACGAGCTTTCTTTTATTTGGATTTATATATATATATATATATATATATATATATATATATATATATATATATATATATATATATATATATATATGTAAGGAATGCCGAAAGACGAAAGCAAGGTTGTGAAGGGAATCCAAAGCAAGTAAGGAATTATGAAGTGCTCGCAGCATATGTCACATAAAGCTGCACAAGTGTGAGTAGAGCACCGCTCTTCACACCAGAGGCAGGGTTATACCAGTGGCCATAACATCGTTGAAGTGCTACATCAACATTGTAAACAGATGGAATGTAGTACATGTTGCGACCACCTGCACTTGTAACCCGCAAATCGTTCGTAATCCATAACACCAGGAAAGGCACGTATGTGCAAATATGAATGGATGGTGAGCCTGTGAATAAATGAGGTGGTACAAAATGTGTGTAGGGCCCCAACGCTCATGAGAGGGCAATGTGTAAAGGTGTGTCATGGCTGCGATATCAGGTGTATAATGGCTGTTATGCGTGGAAACTCAACACGGGTGTGCAGGAGAAACTATGGATATGTGATTATGGACACAGGAGTGCTAGGGTATGTTGCGCCGGGTGCAATGGAGTGGCCCGTGGAGGTCAGCTAGTACATAGGTGCGATTCACAGATAGAGCATCATTTGCATGGAGACATGCGTGAATGAGCGTATCGTTGTCGGACGTTGTGCATCAGGGCTGGCAGCCCAACACGTAAAACCTATATGCCACCCATGAGCGGAACGGAGTTCTGCTGTGACAACACCAAACTGGCAAAAGCAGAAAGACACAACTACATGAAGACAACAATATGTTGATGTACAGTCACAGTAACACAAACACACATCCTATCAACAGTAATAATATGAATGTGCACAGAAATAAACACAGTGGCAGGAATAATAGGCTGCGCATACGAGTAATAGCTCAAGTAACACTGTATCACATCCCAGTTAGCAGCGGCACCCCAGACATGAAAAATGTGCGACATCTGTCCGCTGTATAACGTGCAATATACTGAGCACAAGTTCACCGGAGTGAAGTGTCGGTGTCATAAAGACTAAGGCAACAGTATGCTGTTGAAGCAGAGATAAAACCCAATACGCATGTGTAAGTGTCCATGTCCGGGAAATGTATAGGTTAACGAACACACAGATGTATATATAGATAAAAACGTATATATACATATATCTATATTAATTTACATACACATGTATATTCATGCGGATATATATATATATATATACATCTATATATATATATATATATATATATATATATATATATATATATATATATATATATATATATATATATATATATATACACACACAAGGATATACTACGGATATATATAGATAGATATATATATATACACAAACAACAGGTAGTGATATATACACATACACACAAAACAAAATATATATGTCAGTGTAGATATACACATGTACATAAATAGGTTACTTCACAGCAATTAGGGGTAACATATTTACAGCCCGGGCATATGTGACTGGGAGGTCCAATAAATAAACGTTGTACCCCCCCACATTGCCCAGCTAGGCCGGACAGACATACAGACAGGCAATTCAGATCAATACACTGCCGCTGTCCAAAACACTGGTAGGAAAGTACCAGTGGGAGAGTTCTGCAAGGTCTACACTTTAAACATGGATAACGGTGTCCCTTACGGGACCCCAAAAATTCAGGGTATGTGTGAATCTGCTGACACCAATACGAGCAGGATGTAGGTGTACATGGAACAGTAGGTTGTGCAAGTGTGATAATACATGGGTTGACAAAACGTAGGACATGTGTCCCGAGACGGGGAGAGTGGGCAATGTGTAGGGGTGTGCTCATACCCCAGCTGCTTTCGCAGTAAGTATTTGTCACGACTGCTGTAGAGGGGTGCCAGATAGGTGGACCATGGGTATGCATTAATGGGCTTAAGTGTGCAGGTGCTGGTTGGCAGAGATGTAGTAGGCCTGCCCAGTGGAAGTCATTAATATTCCTATGTGGGCATAGCATATGCCTACACCTCCCAAACCTGAAGAGCACATCTATCGGATAGTCTGTAAACCATTGGGGGAATACATAGAGACCAAATCAGTGCCGTGTACCCAATTAGCATGGACGTCCATAGTTATGTATCAGAATGTAACAAAGTCCAACTAAACACTTCCAGAACTAGTGATATTAGGTGAACAGGTGGTGGAATACAGGTAATGACAGATGACAACATGTAAGAGTCATAAACAGCATGTACCTCAACAAACATGAATGAATACATATGCTCTGTGACTGTAAATGTGTCTGGTTAATAGAACCAATCATCTAAATGTGTCCCACAGGGTGTTATGCATTGTTCCTGATACAGAGTTCATTCACACCCATTGGTATGTGAGTTCTGCTACTGATGGAAAGTGCATAATTTGCTGACCACCTTAGGTAGATGATAGCATAATAGAAGAGGTTCAACACCTGCACGCCTGTGAGGGACACACCCGTCTGGGCAGTTGTGTCCTGCAAAATGACAGTTATGGCACATGGCCTGTGAGTTCGGGAATGGAGGCTATATAGTGTGCGTAGTGGTGTCAGACATCAATTTGTTGTATCAGTAACAGCTACATGTAATAGGAAACAGTATTATCAATTATAATGCTACTTGAATAACCTTAATGCATGAAAACCGTGGAAGTCGTCCGTTTACTACTGGCTGTGGGTATGTGTTGCCTTGACACATGTGATAGCTCTACATATAGGGTCTATAGGGCCGCCACCATTCTGAATGGCCAAAGTGGAACCTGCTCTGTAGAAATGTCAGATGTACCAGGGCAGAACATACCTACAGCCATGCATAGTACAGAAATATACATATTGGAACAAATTAAAGCATAGTCTAGCAGCAGTAAAGTTGCTTATGCCACTACATATGACATCGACGTGTCAGGTATACAAGACATGTAACAAGCTTCCAGTACAGACACTTATAACATGAGAATGTCCCCTAATCAGGACAGTTGCAATGACTAGAGTATTATCCATACCACTCAACTGTCCCTGAATGTCAGGTACATCCCTGAGTTTGACTGAAAGTTTAACTCTGTCCCTCTTATTCCCTCCTAAAATTAGTGGCTGTTGAAGGAAAGGTGGTGAATTACACTTACTGACTAATGACAATAAGTAAGAGTTATAAACAACTGCTACTTCAGAATATGTGTATTAAGTCATATGCTCTGATTCTGTCAATGTTTCAAGTTAATAGCACTACTTTTGTAAAAGTGTCCCTGATTTTTCTTGACCTGTCCCTGATTCTGTAGAAATGTGCCCCCGATTGGTGGAGAGTTCTGCTATTGTCACATGAGATATGCGTGATGAGGGACTGTTTCATGCAAAGTGGGAAAGGTGTCACACCTACAGTCTCCCGCCGTGCAATCTGAAAGGTGGACAACGTGCAGTAGGTATGCGGTAGCATGATTCGGCGGACAGCTGTGTTAACAAACTCAAGTCACATGTCGGCATTGCAGAGTATCGGTTCCCGTGTATCAGGCAGATGGGAGCAGATCGTATGAGGAACACGCATATAATATGATTACGTCACTGGACAGGCCGCCGAGTCCGTACAGTCGAACGCCTGCCGTCGCAAAATGGTTACACATACCCGATACTGTAGTCATGTATGTAATACGCATCACAAGGGATTGCACACACCCAGCGTGAGTGACAAATGTAAGCAGAAATGTCGGTGAGCGAGTGGCTGTAAGCATGTTTGTCTACCAGTATGCCAGTAGTGCGCTGTCAAAGAAATGTGGAGTCTAAACGTGTATAAGGTGCTGTGACCAGAGGTCAGCAGTGCTTAACACTGTGCAAACCCACTCACAACTGCTCCCACCTGCTGGAATGTGCCTCACCCTGTCTGTATCCAAAGGCATCGGCCTGTCCGCAAACAAAGAACCACCCTATATACGTGATGGTAGAAGTATCCTGCGCACATAGCTCATGTGAATTAACTATCGACCATGGCATATGTACAGACAATAGATTTACTGGCAGATATGTCCGGACCACTGGTGTATGCATGGCTGGCCGTCCTGTGTTTCAGTGTGTGAGCATGCCCAGTATGACTGTTACGCATGTTATCGACCGACATTACTGTCATACCGTCATGTGTGTGAGCATGCCAAGTATGGTCAACTGTATTGCATGTGTCACATGTCCAGATAGTTAGAACAGTGTTGCTGACCCCTCCGTTCTACACAGACAGGTGTCTGCAGGGTAGCTAATGGTCATGTGGCATTGATAGTTGCTACATGTCTGTCTGCATAGCGTGGGGGAACATCCAACCACAACCATAGTCCTACACAGCACCGTGGTGCACATGACTCTCACATGTGTAGGTTTGACAGGGGGCACAGCCAACAGTTGTACACATCTGCCGCTACTGTACTGGTATGCCGGGTACTCCATGTCAGTGTGTGGACCTACCTAAATTGCTGGTTGGAGGGATACCAGGGTTCGTCAGTTCCCAGCTTTAATTACCAGCACAGTGGTGTTGGATGTCCTAGCTTACACAACCTACATCAACCTGCCTGGCCTGCTGTCATCTGTGTGTCACTTATGGGGTTGGGGTCATTCATTGGGCATATCCATAGGCCATCGTATATCATTTGTCTGTATTGGTCCACATCTGTCCAGCTGCATGGAACGTGTGTGGGCTGTATGGACACACATGATGGTCAGCCCATAATCTGCAGTGGATTAGGTCACCCTGCATACTACAGGCTACCATTGTGACCCCTGTATGTGCTACAGAGGTCATGGTGCCACTATGGATGTCTACTGTCTGCTGCCCTAACATTTAGCCAACAGAGTCACTTGTATGCTCACATACATACCATAGCAATGGGTAACTACACATTCTAATACAACTGTCACTTGTTAGGTCAATAGACATACCCTGGGTGTGTTCCGGACTTGAGGATGGTGCTGGAGTGCTGCCTATGTCAGATGCACACAGTGCACCTCCTATACATGGCCGAGCACAGGTACTGTCATGTTTGGCATCCATTGTACTGTGTGTGGGTCAGAGAGGGGAAATCCGTGGGTACCTACTGTGTCAGTGCATATGCCTTATGTTGCCTCTTTGCCAAGGGCAGGTCATACTGTGCACGGGCTTTCGCCGACTGTACCCTGCTCAGGTAGTTCCTTCACCAAGTCACACTGTGCCTGTACAGGCCTTGGCAGTGGTGTTGGGCTGTGTGGCCCTGCCCCATGCTGCTCCTGCTGCAACTGTTACTGCAGGATAAGATTGTGTAGCATAGCAAATACCATAACAACTTGTATGCATGTAGCTTGTGAATACTGCAAACCTCCAATGGATGTGTCCGGATACCAGAACTGTGAACTGAGCATCCCAAACACATGCACAAGTATATGTCTTGCCTGTGCATCCCCCTCAGTATGGTGTGAGTGTTCAGGTGTGTGTGCATTGCTGATGGGTGTCATCAGCCACGACACCAGTGTTTACCCAGCATCCCCCACTAGGAGACTGTAGGGGATGTCCATATTGGCACTGGTGTGCTACAGCTGTGTCAGAAGCCATATATCAGACACATCATAGCTTCCAGGGCAGACAGCACACACATTCAATCTCATGCCCTGGCCATCGCATATGGCCTAGCTGTTGGAGGGTATGCCCCTGCAGTGACTGTAGGCCCTACCCCACTCACCGGGTGGTGCTATGATGTGTATGTGTGTGCAGGCTATAGCACCCAGTATCCCAGGGTAGTCATCCATGTGGTTGAACAGATGCATATTGCTGGTCTACTAATCACATGTGTTGAGGACATGTACGTGCTCACTAGCATGTGTTGACATGGCGTCTGTGAACTGGTGCAATACTCTGGATGCAGATGCCTGTGAGATACCCATGATATCCCCAGTTGTGCTGTGTGAGGTACCTGTGGCTAGTACACCTAGGCCAACACATACCATGGTATCCACTGTGATGTGTTTTCCTCAGCCTGTTTGATGTGTCAGGTGTGGCAGGCACAGGTCAACAAGCTGCTGTAGGAGGTCTCTGTCCACCCCATAGTGCTCCAACATCCCCAGCAAATGTAGCCCCTGGTAAGTCGCCCTCGGTCTATAAAGTCTTATGTCACCCCAGTAAGGGTTGTTCGGCAGCATACACATCTTCACTGCCCCAGCCTCCTGAACATGTTGGTATATGTTGCCTGCTGCAGCCTGTGTCATTTGGTTGGACTGTGTCGTGAAATGTCCCTGCAGGTATACACCGGTGGTGTAGAGTGCGGATGAAACCTGTGTGTATGCTGCTTGCTCTCATTAATGTACTGCTCATGTGCGGGCTGGCCATGTCATCTGCTGATTGTGCTGATCAACACCTGTTTGTGCAGCCTGTACACCCTGACTACCCCACCACTGCTGTCATCCCTCCCAGTGTCAACAGGCAGGTATAGACACACCCCTAGCTTAGGTGTGCTAAGGCAGGAGCACTCCCGAGGCACAGTTCTGCAATGTACATACAATATGCCTGACCCCCTCCCATGCTGTCAACTATATTCGAGACCTGCACCCGGCTGACTACACACATACACTCCAGGGACCAGCAGCACACCCTGGTGATAAATGTGATACACTATAGTCAACCTCATCTGCATAGTATAGTCTTCTAATGAATAGTTATGTGACCCATACCGAACCTCCAAATTAATAACCACTGCTCAGTGTCACTCAGATCCATACACAACTGGCAACAGGTGCCTTACTATCACCATATTCGATGTCCCATGATCTTCCCAGCAACAAAATAACCAGTGTCTACACGTCTACAATCCATGGCCCTGCACACTACAGATGATGTGCATTACCACCATGCCATGGCAGATATACATAGATCCCAGGTTATTACTTACAGATCATCCGGCACAGACATTCAATAGTGGTGATGTCCCCAGACATATATGTTCACATCTATGTCCACCTCTACATCTACATATGTCATATATATTATTTGTATACATATATACATGGACATATATATATATATATATATATATATATATATATATATATATATATATATATATATATATATACACACATATACATGTACACACATATGTAGATAATGGCATTTATATCACAACATTGGACCACATGACAGCAATGCATTAGACAGGAATGAAAAGGAAAAAATATGTTCCATCTGCATCATGTAGTGTTGTTACTATCAAGGCACGTGTGTTATGTTGCATCAGACGGGTCAGACCGTATCAAGGGTAAGAGTAGGGCTGCTGACAGTTACTCACCAGACCTATTGGCGAATGTATGTGGTGACAACCCAGTGTCTTGGCAGAAAAACTCATCAGCTTAAATGTTAACCCATATATCACAAGATGGGTTGCAAACTGGCTGAGTGACAGAACCCACAGGGTCAGAGTTGTTGGTGCCATGTCAGACTCAAAGCCTGTCACAAGTGGTGTCCCACAGGGCTCAGTCCTGGGCCCACTCTTGTTTGGCATCTACTTTTCCGAAGTACAAGCAAACACAGGAGGGTTATGGCTGACAAAGTTTGCAGATGACTGCAAACTGGGCGCCATAGTAGAAAACACATCTGACACAGATATCCTTCAGAAGGGTCTCACAGAACGGATAACTGGTGCCAGAGCCACGGCCTAAAGTTAAATGCCAAAAATGCATAGTCATACCCTTCGGAAAAACAAGGTTACCCCTAGCTACCAAATAGGTGGCAATCCACTGTGCACAGAAGAAGTTATCAGGGACCTGGGGACCCAGATTGATAGTAGTCTGTCATTCGACACCCATGTAGCTAAAGTTGTTAGGAAGACCTTCTACATTGCCCACCTTATCATGAAGGATTCTCATCTAGATCAAGGGAGGTCATAGTCTCCCTTTACTCATCACTCATCAGACCAATGATTGAGTACAATGCCCCATTCGGAATGTATCTGACCCGACACTTGCAGCAGCTGGAGAGGCCACAAAGTTCCTCACCAAAAGGATAAAGGGTCTCAAAATCTGTCCTATGCTGCCCGACTGAAAGAACTCCAGCTCTATTCAGTCGCCACGCTTGCTCAGAGGTGACCTTTGCCTAACATACAAGGCCATGTCAAACCCAGATTTGATGAATATGCTTCACCTCAAAATCTAGATCCATCAGAGCCACAAGGCGGAGACTTAAACCTCGACACGGCTATTAATAGCGTGCTGGAGGATAGATTCATCACCCAAAGACTCCCTATGCTGTGGAACAAAATCCCGGTACATGTGAGGCAGAGCACCTCGCTGGCCTTGTTCAAGAGAAATCTTGACCAATGGATGGGAGATCGCAGATATACCCCAGGGATTACCTCAGTGTCACTGCTCGACAGAGGCACAGCAAAATAAGGGGTATAGTTCCCCATACTAAAGGGGTGGCGTAAGCCACAAAACGATGGGCTAGGCTTGTAAATGTCCTCGGGCAGATAGGCTAGTATGAACCTATGAACCTATGAACCTAATATGCAGGCTGTGGACACTATATAGGTCAGCAACAAAACACACTGAACACATCCCACAGCTAGCCACCCACAGAAACCTACACATATGGTATAACTGCCAAACACACACACCTACCATGCCTTGGAATTGAGTACCTACCTGTCTAGTCTACCACACTACAGCATTATGCAGTAACAGAACGCGCTAGCGAGTTCCAGCATCACCACACTCCCACAGGCATACATCTAGGTGGATGACATCATCCGCAAAGGCAAAGACACCGATAGGGAATGTATGGGGAATGAGCCGTCTAAAAGCATTACTCTGTACCCAGGTAGCTGTAAACACACACACGCACACACACACACACACACACATACACACACACACACACACACACACACTTGGCAGGGCTGGGAGTTGAACATACACTTAATTACCTTATCACACTACAGCATTACACAGTTACAGAATGCGCGATCAAGATTACTGGTACACAGCACTCCCAGAGTCATATTTCTAGGTAGATAACATCATCCGCAAAGACAAAGACGCCAATAGGGAATGTATGTGGAGTGAGACATCTAAAAGCATTACACTGTCCCCAGGCAGCCAGAAACACACACACACACACACACACACACACACACACACACACACACACTTGGCAGGGCTGGGAGTCGAGCATACACCTAACTATCTTATCACACTGCAGCATTATGCAGTTACAGAACGTGCTATCGAGATTACTGGTATACAGCACTCCCAGAGGCCTATTTCTAGGTGGATGACATCATCTGCAAAGGCACACACGCCGATAGGGAATGGATGTGGAGTGAAAGGTCTAAAAGCATTACTCTGTCTCCAGGCAAAACACACACACACACACACACACACACACACACACACACACTTGGCAGGGTTGGGAGTCGAACATACACCTAACTATCTTATCATACTACAGCATTACACAGTTACAGAACAAGCTACTGAGATTACTGGACCAAAGCTCTCCAAGAGGCATACTTCTAGGTGGATGACATCATCCGCAAAGGCAAAGACGCCGATAGGGAATGTATAGAGAGTGAGCAGTCTAAAAGCATATTACTGTCCCAAGGTAGACGTAGATAAACACATGGCAGTGGTGTGAGCGGGACAACTGCCTATCTACGGATCACTATTACAACACTACATAGATATGAGACGCGCCCCAGACAGTACACTCTTCAAGACAGTCAACCAGTGTGTTTAATGTAGGCATCCATCCTGACATGGGATATGGACATCTGTTGCCTGGATGACCACCATCGCTAAACAGGATGTCAATGGCCATGCCCATACACAGAGGCACATCACAGACACAAGGTGTCACTGGGCATGCTCACACACTTAGTATCACATGTCCGTTTGGAATGTACTGTGTGTCCATCTACAAAACGGCATACTGGGCATGCTCACACACTTAGTAGAAGCGAAGGGCTATCTTGCATGCACACGGATTCTAAACATGGAAGGGCACAGTTTGGAATGTACTGTGTGTCCATCTATACAACGGCGTACTGGGCATGCTCACGCATTTAGCAGTTGCAAAGGGCTGTCTTGCATGCACATGGATTCTAAACACGGAAGGGCACAGTATGGTGTTACTGTCCCAACGTACATGAAGTCCACTCATATGTACTGACCAGTGCACACTCAAGAGCCATCACAGATGTCTCAGGTGCAGATCACAGAGGTAAACGTCACATTCTACTATGTAGCCCTCAGACATCACCATGTCCGTGGACCAGCAACACACATCCATACATTACCACAGCACCGTGTGACTCATGGCCAGTGGACTGTACATAGGTGTACAGCAACTGTGCAGACTACACATGTACTGACAGCTTTCCATCATGTGTTATGCAATGCAATGATATCACTGTACATAACCAGGTCTGCTCTACACATAACAGGGTCCCTGGGTCTTACACAGCTGTGACAGATGACTGTCACTGTACACCAAAGAACACACATGTTTGGATATGACATACATGTAATTGCAGTGGATATGTGCATGGACCACACACACACACACACACACACACACACACACACACACACACACACACACACACACACACACACAACACATATGTACATAGCATAGCTTTTGCTGTCCTCCATGCAGACAAGTGGCTACAGCAATCACACGCATGCACATGGAAGATAGGTCCATGGCTGTTGAATGCTAACAGTACATGAGGTAGGAATGTTGACCGAGGAAACATTCCCTCTGTACTAGTAACCCATGACACCCATCATATCATACAACAGTCCATGTGTTATGTATGTCATCACACATGTCCACCAATTGCAATGCATACAAACATGGCTACATGACAGGCATGTAGGACCAACACACATGTACATGTAGTGGTGTGTATGCAGCTACAATGCATGTGCAGTAGCTGATGTATGTAATTCATCTGTGCCTAACTACAACATGCAGTTGCACTGCAGCCCCATCATTGACACCTGTATTTGGTGAAATACTGACAGTACGGTAGGATGTACATCAGATATGGATGGATGTGTGTACATAAAGTGGTGATCCACCTTTGCAGATGGATGTTTACTGGGGATGGCTCACAGGTGTGTCACAAGCCATCCTACCATTACATGTGCAAACAGTACGCTATGTTACTGTTACTTGACTGTGAAGACATAAAACCTACACAGCGGTCGGGTGTTACTGACTGTAAGTCACTTGACACCTGTAACACTTACATCCTCCCGTGTGCATATAGCAGCACAATTGCCGAAGGTAGCGTTGGTACACATAATGCGGCCAATACTGCTGCATGTCTGTCAGATGTATCATCATACAGCAGGTGTATCATTCACAGTACTGCCATGTGTGTTTGCTTGTGTGACCATATATGCCACATATAACGGGGAATACATCCCAATTGTTACACACCCCTGTACACTGCTGTAGAGATCTGTACATACTGCAGTGTGGAAAGCATGATGTAGGCAGGGGCGGTGTATGTATCACACACATGTCAGCTATCCATATGTGAATGACATTTGTGGACTCCGGTGTGTGCGTGTGTGTGTGTGTGTGTGTGCGTGTGTGTGTGCGTGTGTGTGTGTGTGTGTGTGTGTGTGTGTGTGTGTTTGTGTGTGTATATGTATGTATGGCTGCATGGAGTGAGGGTGTATGCTACCATACAGAGCAGACAGGATCCCTAACCCCTCATGGTGATGCAGTCTACTACCCTGTTGATGCCATCAGTCTCAGCCTTACTGGCTACCTGTACATGTTAATTCTCTGTGTCGCATCATGTGGGTGCACAGTACTGTGAGGGTGATTACCACATAGGCAGGGGTCCTCACCTCAACACTCTCGAGTGTGCTTTATAGTGTTGTTGACCCCGTGAGTGTGGGCATGTTACTCTGTGTTTCTGTGTATGTCTGTGTTTGTTCTCATCCTGTAATGTGACAGGGTATTACTGCTACACAGTGAGGCCTCATGCTATCAAGTGGCCTCTAATGTTATCATTGGCCAGACCGCTGTGTAAACCCCCCACACCATGTCAACATACCTGTGATGTGACCTGGTATGGATGTCACGTCTCTAGTCACTGTAGCCTATTAAACAGCCCACATGCTTCTGGATCAGTAGATGTGTGGACATCTGTGGTATGATAGCCTTTCTAACAGTCAGGTTGAGGCTACGTATAGCATGCTGGTATTGGCATACATGCCTGTGAGTACTCCACATTTATACATGGGAAACTGCAAACACTGCTACTTGTTGGCACATGCAAGTAGACCATAAGGAGGGAACCAGGGCATCATTACCAACATGCTGTTACTGTTGTTACCAAGACACATACTGTGAACATATAACAATGCATTATAAACCTGTACTACATGGTATGTCTGGTGCATGCCAACAGTACACAACTAATGTAATAAACACTTCTCTCACTATTCTGTTCACCCTGTGCATCAGACCATTTGAGCATGTCCCTGCACCGATGGTGTGGATGACAGGGATGTGGCACAGGCATCATCATATGCACAGGGTTATAATGTTTGCCAGGGGCATAGGCTGCACCAGTGTGGGTAAGGGCCGCTGATCTGATTGGACATGTCTGGTAGTTATGCATGTGGGTGTTGCAGTGCCCTACAGATGTTTTTGCTGTGTGCGTGTATGAGTGCACAGCATTCTGCCTTATGCCAGGCCTACACAGGGGTATTATTGACAGCTCCAGATTGTACAGACCAGGATGTACAGCTCATTGTTTCCAGCCATGGCCATGTGACCTGTGCCTGCCAGGGATTGCACGGGCAGTACCAGGCAGAGGTACAGAATGGCTACTGTCCAATGACACATGTCCACTGGAACCGTGTCCCCACTGGGAACATCCAGGGCCATGTCCATATGGCCTGCTGTGTCCTAGTGTGGATAGCGCAGCACCAGCTGCACTGCTACTGCTACCGGCTCTATGGGAGCGGGCATGTCAGGTGGCTCGTTCACGTTGACCTGCACTAGGTGGTGTAGCTGGCCTACATCCAAATGGCCTACCCATCACTACTACCAGATGTTCCAGCACAGACAGCTCACGCTCACGGATTGCCATGCCACGGTCAAGGATTCCGACCATGTCACCCAATCACCTGTCAAGAACATCAGCAGTCTGCTGTTGAGCATTTGCCAATGCCTGTATCTTGTCATTACGGATAGCAGCCCTCTGAAGCCTCTGCCCTTCTCTGTTCTGCCATTCAGCACGTGCCTGTGCCGCCATTACAGTCTGGAACATGTGTCTGGTGACACCAGCTGCTGCGCTCTGTCCTGCAGGTGATGTCTGCCAGAGGTCCTCCTATGAGCAGCACTGGCCACATGCCTGTGTGGCACATCTTCAGTCATTACACTGACACCATGGTGTGGAGATACACCTTCTGTAGCCACCACACATTCCTGTTCCAAGCTAACACGCTGACTATCCTTCCTCTATGGCCATTGGTGATGGGGTATGTGTTGGCATGAGAACTGTGTGCAGGGAAGAGGGGGATTTAGCTGGGATGGCAACCATTGGCACAGATTCAGCCCCTGACAACCCTGCCTGTACCTCATGCATATGTTCATCACTGCTAGTATCTGTGGGGACACTAACATCAGACAGACCACAGGAGGGTAATGCACCTACATCACCTGTGAATGCAAAGAAAGACTCTACATTACAATAGACACACACACAGACACACATGCACAGACACACACACACACAGAGACACACACACACACACACACACACACACACACACACACACACACACACACACACACACACACACACACACACACACACACACCATGCATGAGATTTGACAGACGGCATGCAGCATGCATGTGATACAGCAGACGGCATGCAGCTCAGACATTAATAGTGGTAGTTAGCATACCTCCCTGGGTTGCACACAACAGCAAGCATGTGTCATATCAGTAGCCATGCAGTTCACACAATCATGGTAGAAAGCATGCATCTCTGTGATACCCCATGTGGACCAGCACAGGTAAACAGTACACATGGCTGAAGTGACATTGACATGTAATCTGCTGACGTGCGCATTGACATGCATACATGTCTGACACAATGGTGTCCTGACACATGTACAGCATTGTAATGGGTATCACATTGCAGTGTTGTCTGTATGCCCTACAGATAGAATGCATGTTTAACAAATGTGCATGAGCATGGAAGGGTAGTGTGAGGCATCTACATTGCTATACAATGTGAAGTACAGACACTGTGCCATTGCATGGCACCATGAGGCATCTATATTGCTATACACTGTGTAATATGCACACATTGCATAGCCATAACTGCGTGCATACACATGACATAACTGTGGATTGTGACCCACGTTGCTGAGGTGTATACACACGAAACCATGCTGTGTCATGAGACAGGTCACTGGAAGACCTACGGATGACACCCCTGCACAACTACTACAGAGTCTTAGCTGCCTGGCAACCATGTCCACACATGGCAGACTTGTCAATACCCCATGTCCCACATGACATTGATGTACCACACACACGAGGTGCACGGCTGACGGTGATGTCCTACAGCAGCAAGGGAAATGTACGGTATCTGTGGCCTGATGTGGTGTCAATGTCTGTGGAAGCTGTACAGGTGACTACTGTCATGCTATGACACAGTCGTGATGTTCAACACATATTATATGGTCGACTTATGTGACACCTCCACTAGCTGTACACAGGCTTTTATGATGTCCAGTGTACCACATCAACTGTATAATCAGTCAACTAAGGCTATAGTTGGACCATGTGTGGACAATGTGCAACAGGGTGTATACACATCACATCTACTGCGTGGCTACATGTCTCTGGCCATCCTCCATGGCCATGTGTGAACATGTGTTGGCCAAATGTTTTGATGGCCGTCTATCTCACATGTCTGTGTAGTCCCATATGACATACACCCATAGATGTCAGATATGTCATTGTCCACAGGGCTATGCAGACAACGGGTTGTATGTTTGGTATGCGGGATATGTATTATGGGATAGTGTGACAATATTGCAGCCAGAACACTACATGTCTGGGACATGTCAGATGGCACATCACAATGTGTGCACCCATTGCAGGGACATATAACACAATGGTGACTCCTGTGGGCTGCCCATATCCCAGCTCACTGTGTGGTACTGTTTGCGTACCACACATGTGTTGTTCCAATGTATAGTACATATGCCTACATTGAACAACACCTCCACCATTGTATGCACAGCTGTCCACACATGTAGCAATGACAGATACTGTGGTTTCATGTCGGTGTTTCATTTCATTTGTATATATTGCACATGGGTAGCCAGTGTGAATGATGGGAGATGCAACCTGTATATCGTGACTGGACCATACATCATGTGTACATTTGTTAACTGGCCACATGGTGAATATATATATATATATATATATATATATATATATATGCATTAACATGCCTGATACTGATGACAGCCTCACCTGCAATGGACTGATGTCTGTGCAGCATGCCAGAGGTATCTGTATAGGGGTGACACAGCAGTTTGAACATTATCCATGACTGTATGACAGCCACAGGGTGCACTGTGCATGTTAACACATTCGCCTGTACAATAGCATATAGTATGCGCATGTGTGCATACACAGGGTAGTATACTGTAGTATGAAACATGTGTGTAAACATACCTTGGATATGATGTTACATTACATATTGTACAGTGACACATGCAACTAAATGGGATATAATAGTCATATGTGCAGTAGTGATTTACCAGGCAACTCCAGGCTCATTGGTTGGGAGACACCCACCTCCACGATGACAGCTAGTCTTTGTGGATGCTGTTCTGAGGGTGTCCCCAGGCTGGCCAGTAGCTCCTCAGTGAGTGTGAGTGGGGGCTGGGTTGGTGGCTCACCACCTGTTCCACCTTGCTCCCTGGCGATTGCAGTGGCACACTGTTTTGCACGTCGTATCAAGTCCATGCAGTGTCTGTGCACCTGCTGGTAGGTGCGGTTATGGCCACCCACATCATTAACCCTCCTGCAAAGGTCCTGCCACAGGTCATCAGGCTGCTGGGCATGCTGTGGCACATGGCTGAACAACACCTCATAGTTCTCATGGAGGTACGGGATAAGGACATCATCCTCCTGGTGGCTGTACGCTGGCAGGCGTGAACAAGGCATTATCTGGAAGACATAATGATGGTGACAGGTCACAGTATCAAAGAGATGTACAGAGATACCGCTGCGCATACATTTGTATTAAATCTAGTACATCTGCACAGTTATCTTTGCAAATCATCATGACACTGACACGACTGACATGTTTGTGTCACACACATGTAACACCCGTTATGCATTGGATGTCATCACCATGTATGTGTGTCATCTCTTTACATTGTTCATACTCCATGTGAATGCTGTCTTGATGTGGGCATGTCTGTTTGCCTGTACTGGTGTTCTTACCTATCAGTGGATGTGTCCACAGTGATGCTGTTGACCTTGATGCTCCGTATATGTCACATATCAACACATACACTGCCTTAATGGCCATGAGCAGTGACAATGCACACATACACATGGAACCTTTACATGCATGTGTTTTGCCATATACATATACACGGCACTGTACAGCAGTTCAACATCCTGCCATGGGTCACCTGTGTTGCACATGTGATAGACATGAGACAATGGCTAGCCGGACATCATTTGCAGGGATGGTTATTAACTATAGCATGTACGGGCAAGGTTTCCTAGCAGTATCTGACAGCCATTTTGCCACCGCAAGGTGCATCAGTGCCACATTGCTGATCCAGACAGTTAATAATACATCTACCATGCGGTCATCACACCATGTATGACAGAGATGACATGTGCAGCTTTGATGGACAGGGTTGCATGGTATGGTGGGAGTAGTAACATGTATGGCACAGGGATCTGTCCAGCATGTGGTGATCCTTGTAGTAGGATGGTGGCTGTCCATGACGTATGTTTTTCAGATCTGGATATGTATGTGTAGCATGTCCAACATCACAGTGCAGCACATGTCTTTATGCAAGATAGCCAGCATGCTGCATAGTGGAGGTGAGGAATGTGAAGTCTGGTATCACCTATCCACGCATGGCCAATACACCTTAAAGGTGATATGTGATCCGATATTGGTCACCCGAGTGCTGAGTATGCCTGTCCAATGATCTCCATGCTCATGGATGGCACCCTGTCATGACATGGGTGCCTCGTATGACTACCTAATAGGCCTGGAGATGTCACCAACTCAGGGAGGTGAACTGCACAGCATCATCCCTTACACAGTGTCCATAATGTTGACCGCTGCCTAGGTGGTAGTTAATGGGTACAGGGTTATTCTCCTAGCGGTGACAATGCTATTATCAGCTGTCAGATTGTGCACATATGCCACACACCTCACCCACAAAGCCCATTCTGTATGTTGTCCACAACACTGAGACAGCTATTGCTCCTAGGTCATGTCCATTCACATCCTTACATACACAGATGCCTCCCATTTGTCTGTGTGGTATGGGCTACAATGAGGGGAGAGTACAAAACATTAACCCTGTTTTACTGTAACTGCCACTGGTGTGATATGCACATGTCACTCTGATACATTTTGTAGTGTTGATTCTGTCAACAGGCCACTGGTAGAACACTCTTGTGACATACGATGGTACATCTAGTATACTCAGTGTAGCTGGAACACGGTATGTGTGATGATGTTCTATGACCTGTCACAGGTATGCTATGCAGTGTGAAATCATCCGTACTGTCATCTACATCTGTACTGCTAACATCTACATTGATAAAGGTTCATAGACTTGCAGACCATACTCATCAGGGTAATAGTGCAGTGCCTCCAATTATGACTGTTGTCTCCACTTGTGGGTTGCAGTGGGTTGATATTATTCAACACCCTATCTGTATTGCATATTCATGCTCAGCACTTGTTCAGAACTTGTGAGCACTTCATGAGCTACTAATTACTATAGCACCCATTCCAACTAATTTCTTACAAGTACACTGTCTGTCCTTACATTCCCAGCTTGCTTACAGTACAACAGCTGTTGTACACATGTAACTCACATATCTTGTGAGACATGGTTGAATATACAGGCATGTCCAACTGTCACGTACCAGTGCTATTGCCTGTCTATATGATGAATATGGTGAACATGTGGCAATAGAGCAACTGTCTCATGTACACTGTCAATGCTCACCTCCCAACATTGTGGTCATCTATCTATTTGCTTTTTCGTTTTTAAGTTTTAGCAGTTTGTCGGTTTAGTCCGTCTTTTTAGTTTTACATTTTCACCTCCCAACGTATGACACTACAGCCTGTGAAAGATACACATATGTAGCCATGCTGGGGGTAATGCTCTCATCAACCCAGACTGAACCTGACATTCATGTGGGGACATGTAACATTTGCAACACACCTCACTCATCACATAGTCTCACAAGATCTCCAACACCACAGGCCACACATAGTATGAGTACGACATTTGCAGAACCTCTCCATACTCTGTGTAGGCACCAGAGGCAGCCCCCATCACCAAACACAACAACAATTACTTATAGCCCACAGACTCATGTGTGCTCATCAAATGCAGACAATAGGGTATTATAACATAACCAACACACCAGTCATAGGTGACTTTGTAGGCGCTCACACTGATGTCCCACTCAGCAAGCTACACAAGGTGATAGTCGCTTACATCTAGCTGTCGAGTAACTGGTTCTGCAAGAAAACCTATGCACCCATGCCATACCTCACCAGGTACAATTTGACTGTCATTCTCCATGTTAAATGTGACTGCCCTGAGATGTAACTTCCCAGACTACATGTGCAGGGACATGCAATAGCTCTCCGGTCTTGTAGCCCAGAAGGTATCGGCCAAGCCCTGGAGAGCATTCTGCATTAATACAGACTAGATACCACTGTACAACAACTGACTTTTTCACTTCAACAGTTGCCTATGCTTCTGGTGTCATTCCACAGGCATCCAGTATCTGTCTGCTTTGAATGACATGGTCAACAAAACACGATGCTTTGGCACAGATGACCTGCACCTGTCAGCCCTGGGAGTACAGATAACATGTAAGGCTCTTGCTGCTCCTTTACTACCTGTCTTGCACAGTTTCCAATAACATTCACCACCAGAACAGGAACAGGCAAGCAAAACATGGGGTCATGTGACTCAATGCTTGACATCATCTCTGACACACGCAGGCAAGGCACTCCTTATAATAGACCATTTCAATATCTCTGCAGTGACTGGGACCTAGCTCTAGGCTCTGCAGAGCACACCTGCACTGACAGGTTATATGCAGACCACACCTTTCAGTCATGTAACCTGGACCGGAACACCCACAACTGAGGTGTGTCCATATTTCACTATGTTGT
Organism: Protopterus annectens; assembly: GCF_019279795.1. Taxonomy (NCBI): domain Eukaryota; kingdom Metazoa; phylum Chordata; order Ceratodontiformes; family Protopteridae; genus Protopterus; species Protopterus annectens. The sequence continues at coordinate 996,002,868 of NC_056747.1, forward strand.
ACACACCTCCTGGCTGGTTATTTAGCACAATGCATCAGAGGTGATCCAAGTGCAACTAACTGTGGCCAGAACTGCTATACACATTGTAACATGCTACGGATTTAACAACATATCCGACGGTTACCAGCCCTCATTTCTTGGTGTACTGGACAGTAGGGCTCAGACAGGTATTACTGATGTGCGACTGACACTACCCCACACTTAACTGGGATAGCTACTCATGTACCGACACATTAGGCCAACGCTGTCCAGGATTCATAACCTCCACTCAGCTGGATCAACCCATACACACCACCACCAAGACCAACAATATCCTAGACATGGACATTACCAACATGTCACTGGTGTTCCACACCTCTGGTTATCCCCTCGTTGGTAGTTTCTGAACATATGCTAATCACCTTGTTATCCACATCCTGGCACCACACCCTTCACGGCATACACAGTGCAAGATTATACAACGCCTACTACAGACGTCTTATGACAGCAGTAGTAAACGTCATGACACCCGTACAGATGGACAATGCACATACAAATGCTGAAACATACCCCAGTGCACTTCATTAGCACTTACACGACTGCATGGATCATGCTATTCCAAACAGAGCCATGATGGTACCCACCAGATAACAGATGCCACTCTGGAGGTCCAGTTCCATGGACATAATGTACAACAAAAGGTGGAGGCTGTTGCAAAGTGGAGTACAATCCCATTGGTGGGGTAGCTCACTGGTCAGCCTCAGTAGGACTCCGGGATCCCTTATCACATCCTCCAAACCTAGCTACGTAAACATTACTGCGACACATTCCAGGGTGTACCACAAAACATTATGGAGGTATGTCAGTAGTCAATGGCAATACCCACATCTGCTCTGACATACGACGGTTACTCAGGAACATTACAGAACCGAGTGATGTTGGCAACATCCTGGCGGATGGGTTCAATGCTAACTTTACACCCTCTCACTCCCTACAGGGCCATAATCCATGCGGGAAAACTGCGGGGTCCCTGCAGTCACAACTACACAGTTCCAACCTGCACTCTCTAAGGCCTGGAACACAGATTCCATGTGACCATCCAACATCCCAGGCTGTGATTTACACAAACCTCAGAACAACATGTCTCCCCACGTGGCCACTAGATTCACTAATAGCCTTGTATCAGACATTGTGGCTCCTGAATGGCATACAGCAACAGTTATCACACTCCACACAGGTGGCACCACAATGAATCAGAGGGACTATTGCCCTATACGCCTGACTGAACTTTTCTGCAAGGCTATGGGGCACATCATCATGGAAATCATTCACAGAGACATTGATGGGCTCTAGACCTTTGATGCCACCCAGGTTGGACTTGTTACGGCCAGACCATGGCTCCTACACCTGGTGGACTCCTTTGATACAGTTACCAGGGTAGTTGATGACAGTAAGGGGGTCCACACAGTCTACATTGTCCTCTCATTGGCTTTCAGCACCGTTCTCCATTCTGGTATTGACAACATCCACATCCACCTGCACATCGACCCCTACTTCTCAGGATGTTATGCAAAGTGGCTCACGGACAGGACCCACACAATGAGGGTAGCATACCGTAGTACTTACTGTATTTCAGTTACACTTGGCATACCACAGTCCTCAGTCATAGGGCCCCTCATATTCAGTATATGCTTCCCTGAGGTACAGGCTAGCACAGAGAGACTTTCCCCTGACTAGATTTCCAGACAACTGCATACAAGGCACCATGATTGATCCACCAGCTGATACAGACTCCCTCCATAAGGGTGTCACTGTGACGGATACCCAATGTCGATAACATGGCCTCAAGATGCATGACACATGGTGCACGAACATCCCCTTTGGATTACACCAATCACCCACTGACTATCACATAGGTGTTAGTCTCCTACATACATGTGACATTATACGGGATCTTAGTACACACGTATGTAGCACCCACTCCTTTGATAACCATATTGCCAATGTGGCATGGATATCCTTCTATGTGGCCACCCTTATCTGTACTGGGTTTGTAGCTGGAACAAAGGCACCCATTGTACCTCTAAACTCCTGACATATACACACATTCAAGGGTACAATGGCCAGTTTAGGGTGTAACTTACATAACAGCAACGGCTTTACATACCACAACATTAACACACCATGAGGATTATTGAGCTCCAATGGTTGACGTATGCGGCAGAACTACGGACACCACGACTGTACACATTTGCATACTGCATACTCAGGGGTGACCTCTGCTGAACATACAGGGCCCATGTCCACAACAATATTCATGAATATACTCCACATAAGCGACATAAGCAAAAGCCACTGAGAGCAACATGCTCATGGATATGTGCACAAACACAACAATGAGTGGGATGTTCTTGAGGGTTACATTCCCAAACCAGACACTCACCATGCTTTGGAACATGATTCCTATGTACATCATGCAGGGACACTCAGTAGCACTGTTTATGAGATACCTCACTTGGTGGATGGGAGACACACATGTTCGCCAGGGATCACTGCAGTGGCTGTACTGTGCAGAGGTGCAGGTAACACATGGCTCTGCTGTTCACAGACAGGACACTACCCTAGAGAGGTGCCGCCAATGTAAACACTGTAGTTGGGCTTACACATAGACTTGCCAGACAGCATAGTACCTCACTATGAACCTGTGAAGCTATTACATGTCCTTTGTGCATGGTTAATTGAGTAGCTCTTCCATTTCAGTTAGCTATCATGCTGTTACAGTGTCCCGTGACTACAAGTCATATGTATCCTGTTATTGTGTATTGTACATGCCAATAGACTATACCTTTTGTTTGCATGATATAACTGTTATGCTGTGTAGAATATCTGACATATCTACCTACAATACTGTACATTACACATATTTTACATATTATCCCATAATGCAAAGCATACTTGCACAGCAGGACCACCTTAGGCATGTTATTGTCGTTATATGCCCATACACATGCCTACTGTGACAGTTATATCAACATATACTATCCCCTGCTATGGCACGTATTTGTTGGACATACCCTACCACTGACAGCGGGCGGTGTGGAATTGTTCTGTTTAAAGCCCTCATGTAGCATCCCTTGTGGTGTCTGTGATGTTTACATTGTGGCCCACAGCAGGACACACAATTTCTACAAGCGTTACTATGCTCAGCAAGACATCACTACATAATACCTTTTCCCACTTTATGCATTGCGGACACTTTTAATTAATACAAAACAGGCTATACATACACTAACATACTGAAGTGTTCTGCATACTTTGTTAGCGTTCTGAACTTTTGTACATATCTCTCTTACACCTTTACTGTTTAAACGGCTCTATGGTATGAGCATACGGTTTGAATGTCTGGCAAGTCATCCTTATATACATCGATACCTGTAACATGTGGTTTCCTGCTGCCAGTTGGTGTTCCTGAGTAGATTATTACATGCACATCAGCTGTGCAGCTACTCCATTCACCAATTACGCAGCAACAGTGGGGTATAATTGAATTCTCCACTTGGGTGTTGCCCTTTTGCCCTACCTTCGGGGAGACGGCCTGTATGTGTTTTGTTGTGTGGAATTGTAACTGCTATTTGTAGAGACATGGATATTTTGGATTCATGTCCCCCGTGGATTGTGTGTGACGGCTAGCGTATGTGGTTCTACATGTGAGTGTACCTGTCATCTCAACCATCTGATAAGGGACTATTGCAAACAAAACCTGTAACATCGCCGTCTGTTCCATTATACAACAGCTACGATTTCACATGGCGCCTTTACAAATGTGTTTCTCACAAGGTATGGTTAACGCTTCTGCAGATATAATTGAGTGAGTGGATGTTTGTGATGTTATTACAGTCTGTATTGCTATTGTTTTGTGTGTGGGAGATGTAGATGGGTGTATATAGCATATACAGGTTTGTGGGCACTGCATTTCTACTTATTCCATATATGTGTGTGGGCTCCTTCCCTAATTGAAGACCTATCAGTTAGTAGACTGAAACTATGGTTGTTACGGGCTTATACATTGGGCCGTTGTTAATTGGTTTCTATATAGTATGCAGGTGAGGTTGATACTTCCATACCTCCGGAAATACAGCGATATGTAAAGGAATGTTACTAAATGACAGCTGTCCCATGTATTTCTGTCACAGATATTTGCACTCATTGTAGTTGTGTTGGTGACTGAACCTCTTTGGCATGGGTTGCCACCTTTTCAAATGGCCATAGTGGGACATTTGCAGGACACACATCGGTGTTTACAGGCCGACACATACCTATGGTCAGTACACAGGATAGCACATACTTTTATCCTGAATACAAACTTATTCTTGTAGCACTTTAGCTACTTATCATGTTTCATGAACCATTTACGTTTTTTAGATACAGGCATAACTATTTAATGCAGCTATTACATAATATATGGGACATAATTATGTCCTACAATCTCGGACATTTGTCCTTTTTAATATTTCTTGTCAGGACACAACTGCCCAGGGAGGGGCTGTCCCTCTTAAAGTGGGACAGGTGGTAACCGTATGCCTACGGCCAGCTATAACCACACCTACCGTAATGATCTACCTCCGAGTTAGCACTAACAGACACACGATGCAAACACACACACACACACACACACACACACACACACATTACAGTCCCATGGAAATGCACACGGCACCCTCAACACACACATACACAGACTACGGCAATCACAAACACAGTTGAACACAGTACCTACGTGGGCCACAACACTGGCAGTGATAACCAAATGTCCCTTAATATCATGATAATATTACATGCAGTTCTAGTGTTCCGGTACTGTGTTCTTTCAGTCTTTCAGTCTCATGATTATGCGTGTTGGTATGTGACACATTCCATAGTTGGCAGTATCCTATTTATTTGTACCTCCATGGTTGTGTACATGTCGTTGACCTATCTACATATTTGCAGATATAGGTGATTCCGTATAAATCAACATATATCTCTCTATCACCCTTTCTATCTCTATTATGTATATATATACATATATATATATATATATATATATATATATATATATATATATATATATATATATATATATATATATATATACACACATATATATGACAGAGGGAGTAACAGGCAGAATACACCTTTTATTGTGTGCATGTCGGTGTATACTGTTACCTGGACTCCGCACATTTGTGTTTGAACCTGTCACATTACACACTTGCCGTTGGTACATCTTGGGTAGCTTAGTGTTAGGTGATTGTGTACATGATTGCGTGTTCTACTTCTGGCAGTGGTCATTTTACCCTTCAGAGCAGGCACTATTAGTACAGGGGTGAATAATGCTGGTTTCACCTGTTCTGGACATCACTGACCGCGATCTGCACAATATTCAGAGAAGCTTAGCCCTGTTTCGCGCATATCCGTATGGTCATATTTAAACGACGCTTACCAGCACTGAGCAATGCATATTCCCGCTAACATGTGCTAAACATGTTCTGATGACCTGCATCCAACATGCATTATTCATGCTTTTGGGATTACGTTACATCCCTTGCAGGACGTGGGATTGGCAACATGCATGACAGTCACTGCATTTACCTCTTGGGCATCTGGGATTTGTACACGTGTTATGGCGTTTTGTATGTGGACTGTACTACGGCTGTTACTCCATACTGTGATGAAATGGGTAACTCAGTTAGTTTACATATGGATGAGACCTATTAATGGTATGTCCAAGTGATGTTTAATGGATGTGCTCCAGCACTGGGTATGTATGTCACAGTGAGCCACACACTATAATGTGCTACACCTTCACACAACCATAGGTTGAGCATGCTGGGGTGACAGATACCTGTCATGGGTACACCCATGCTCTGCCACTACATCCATGATTATATTATATGGAGCCCCTCATTAACACATCAGGGAATCCATGCAGAGTGTGTGGGGAACAGTGATTACACACATGGATCCTGCAATTGGCTCTGCTCCACTGAGCGACAGTTGGTTACTCGATGTGGTGGTGACAGCAAACACTGTTTGCCTTGATTGATGAATGGCCTCTGACAATTGGGCATGTACCTACCGATGTACCTAGGAACCTATACACACAGTACCAACATATCCTGATAGGTGCGTGTACTGTTCAGGTGTTGACATTCCTTGTTCCAATAGCTGTTGTGTGTACAATGGTTGAGGGCTGCCTATGTAGGATTCACACAGTAGGCCACCTATACATTACAATTTACAGGTGGTCATGTGTGTGTGCCATCTATTTTACTGTGTGTGCAGGTGGAGAGGTGTGTCAGTCCGTAGGGGCCTACACTGTCAGAGTATGTGCTATACGTTCCCTCTTTGCCAAGGCATAGGCATATTGGGCATGCCTCCGTCTGCCTACTGGAGCTGGCACAGGGTGTTAGTGGTCTGAATCCCTCTGTGCCTATGATGGCCTTGGCAATTGTGGTGGGCTGTGAGGGCCTTCACCATTTTGTCCCTGCTGCAGCTGTTTCTGCAGGATCATATTATGTAGCATGGCACATACTATGAGGATGTGGGCACACTTGTCTGGAGAGTACCGCAAGGCTCCACCAGATATGTCCAAGCAAAGGAACCGTGATTTCAGCATCCCGAACACATGCTCTATGATGATTCTGGTTTGTGCGTGTGCCTCATTATGGAGTTCTTGCATGGGTGTGTGTGCATTTCTGATGGGAGTCATCATCCAAGGCTCCAGTGCATAGCCAGCATCCCCCACAAGGTGGCCATGTGGGATGTCCCCCCTAACAAATACCTGATACAGCTGTGAGGCATGCCAGATGTGGGAGTCATGGTAGCTTCCAGGGCTGCCAGCACACACATCCATGATAATGCCCTGGGCATTGCACACGACCTGGCAGTTGATGGAGTGGTATCCCTTGTAGTTTATGTAGTGCTTACCATGCTCACCAGGTGGTGACTTGATATGTATATGCGTGCAGTTTATCGCACCCAGTACCTACGGGTAGTGTGCCACATGGTGGAAGAGATGCATATTGCTGGCCAACTCCTCCTGGGTTCAGGGGAAGTATATATGCTCATTGGCATGTGGTAACATGGCATCCAGGAACTGGTGTAGTACCCTGGATGCTGATGCCTGTGAGATCCCCATTATATCTCCAGTTGGCCTTTGAAAGGTACATGTGGCTAGTATTTGCAAGCTTACACATACCTTCATGTCCACTGGGATGGGTTCCCCTCTGTTGTTTCTGGATCTCAGGTGTGGCTGGCACAGCTCAACTATTTGCTGTAAGATGTCCCTATCCACCCTGTAATGCTCTACTATCTCCAGATCATGTAGCCCCTGGTAGGTTACCCTTGGTCTGAACACTCTTCTCCTCCTCCGGGGCCTGCAGTGGTTGTCAGCATCATCCTCCACAACACCGTCAGTCTCTAACACATGGTGATGAATCACAGCTATGGCAGCTCCCAACATGTACATTGTAAAAGTTCCCCATATGTTTACACCTATGGTGCACTGTTTGGGAATACACAGGTGTGTGTGGGGTGCTTTCACGCTTTATACTATTGTGCTGTGAACACCAATGATGTCATAGGGTGTGTATGTATGATCTTAGCTACAGGGTATCTTATGTGTTTTACGACAGGAACTACTATTGTGGTGCCTTTGGTGTTGAATTGCATTTGGCTGCCGTGGATTACCTCTTGCCCTTCCCTTTACATTTCTTCACGTTTCACCTCCCATTTTCTGGCATGCATCCAGCAGCCTGCTTTCATTTGTACTTTCCTACACCTGGCTTATCTTGCGTAATGTGTTCTATGGCCAGTCTACTGCAGGTTTGCTTTGCTCTTCTATGACAGTTCTCTTTCCTTTGCAGTCCGACACCTCCCCTATCCTGCTTTGCGGGATTCTGCGAGCAGACTTGTCAGCTGCCATCAATTGCCTGCTGTTAGTTAATAGGTGTTAATTGCTCAGTTGTACTCCAATTACCCTACTGCGGCATTTCCTTATTTTCTTCCCCTGACATTCCTGTTTGAGCTATGGTGTGCGGCGCGTGCGTCCACTTACCGGGTTTTGGGCACGTTTTCCTCCCCGTACACATGCGCTTTCGGGCACCATATGTGCTCTCAGCTAAACGATGCTATACCTACCTCCCCACCCCTGTCCTGCGGCTTTGCTTAGCAATGGCCAGGCTGGATTTGCATTGCTCCAATGTGCTTATAGCTACAGTGGCTCACCCCACTGTTGATGTCATGTATACTTCTAAGCCACTCCTCAGTGTTGTAGTGCTGCACCGTATGGTACATCCTTAGTCCGGCGGGACGTTTGCGATTCACTATTGCCTGCCTCATTTGCATGGCATTAACTACTAATTCCTAGTTACTGCGCCGAACACTGTCACACACCCTTAGCAACCCTTGCAGCTTGGTTGTGGTGTACCATGCATATCATTGAGTATTATGGTGAAATCATGATTTGTATTACATTGCGATTTTATGACATTTGTATATATTTTCTTTGTGTTCCCATTTGCGCATGCATGCCCTGCGGTTGTACTTTGCGTTACTGTGGACTTGACATTAAATGTTGTTTTTTAGGTGTTGTGCATCTTTTCTTATGCCATTGGCTGTATATTTAGCCATTGGCATATGTTAACTTTGTAATACATGAGTCTGGTCCGCTTTCATAGCTCTGATGTTCTGTTTGGAAAAATGTAAACCGTGTTTTTTGGTTTAAATTTCTGTGGGCTTACGCTACACCTGCACCACTTCATGAATCTATATGTACCTTCATTTGCATGGTTCAGCACTGCGCATGGGATGATTAGCATACCTAAGCCAAGGGCTGCGCGGATCTGGCGTATGCCAGTAGTGCACGTGGAATTGGATCGTACCTGAATCACTTGGCGGCCATGTTTGGCATTATACCACCTGGCTCAAGCTTCATGAATCCCGGGGATTGTGTAAATTAGAACTTGGAAAGTAGATGATAAGTATGTTATGTTGCTTAGCCTCTATGTTTAAAGCTTAGTGCAGGAATGCAGTTTCCTTTTACATGCTAGTAAAATGATAAGGGAGTGGTCACTCAAGTTAGGGAGACAAAACCTAGATATTGTTAATTCATTTGGGGTTTATGGAAAATTGTTAAGAAAATTTTGTTCCAGTTAGGTGATTGCTTTGCTTAGTTCAGAATTTATCTGGGTAAGATTCATGGCTCAGTGTAAATTATCTATTTCCTGGTCCAGATAGCTAAGTATGAGGATGCTGATGTTGAAATCCTCCAGCAGGATGTTATTTTAACTACTTCTAAGATGGGGAGCTTTCACTTATTATGGTCTGACAGATGCTGTAGAGTGTAAGGGTAAACTATGGCCACAGAGATGGTTAATTCATTACCCAGTCACTTAACACTGTGGTCATATGTGGAGAAGAAAATAGTTAATATTTTTTAGCTAATAAAATACTTAAAAATGATAAGAAAACTGCCATCTGTAACACAAGGGCTGGTTTGGTTAAGACAGTTATAATCAGAGAATACTTGAAGAAAGCAAGGAAATATCAGGTCCGAAACATGTTTTTTTTTTTAAGAAAAAGAATTTCAGGATCATGCTATTGTGCAAAATCATAACATGAATTGCATAAGACCTGTTGCAGTTAATCGCATCACAATAAAACCTCATATGATTTTTTTTTTAATGAATGAACAAGTCCTCCTCTAAGAATTGGGGGACAGAGAAGAGTTGCTTCATTTGGGTTTTAGATTATTTTCATTATACAGTTGTCATCAGGAAAATAAAAAGCACACTTAGAACCCTCCTTAAAGAGCACTTATTGCAGCTAACATCTCATGGCACGACATGCAAAATTTGTCTATTTCAGTTAAATGCAATAAACGTAAATGAGCGCCAGGCATTAATGAGTGGGTTCCATCTTGTAGTTCCAAAGAGTGATGGTAGCAAAGATCCCACTGCACTTTCTGAATGAAAGCGACCTTCTTTCCATGTCACTACCTTTCCTGGTGCAATGAACTAAATTGCAGTCCTCCCAGTCCTCAGTTATACCACAGACAAACCAAATCTCATTCAGAACACAGCACAATAACAAAACAAAAATATGAGAACAAAGAGACTATTAAATAAATGAGGGTTAGGGTTTCAAGGCTTCAGGAACAGGAATGAAGTCTGTTATCTATCACTTTGTCAAGTCCCTCACATAACTGTATTGAAATTGTTTCCCTTTACTCCTTCTCGTCTTTCTGGTACTGCTATCATACGGCTAGAACACTAAGCAATGTATCAGGAAGGAAGAAACATGATCCAGATAACAAACAGTGAAGAAAAGCAAAAGTTTTTTTCCGCTTATCATCTTTGGTTTGGCCTCCTAGCCTGTAAAGTTATACTTCCATGTATACATGTATGACCAGATCACAGCTTCGCAGATAAATAGTGTATGGTAAATCAGGATTTAAAAAATGTTCATGTACCTGTTGGATTCTGATGCGGCCTGGAATGAAATCATTAGGATAATCATACCAAAACTCAATGAAAGTAGCTAAATACAGGGAAATGGTCAGTTTTTTGTATTATAAGTTCACATGTTACTATTAGGCTAGCTGCCTTTGTGGGCCATTTAAGCCTAGCCAATTTTCATTAACGGTGAGAAACAAACCCTGTACCTTGTGTCTGTGAGGTAAACACCTTAACTATTATGCCAATCACCTAATCCCTTTTACATGTTTTGAACAAAAGAAACACAAGACTGATGCCATATTTATATTTTTCATTCAGGGGGTGCACACCAAAAGATGCCTTTAAGGATCACTGCAAAGTAAAATCTTCAAGAGAAATGTGAGGAAGATTATAAATCTGCTGTATCATTCGATTAGATATGACATCTGATATAAGATACAAAAGAAAGTTTAGTAGAAAACAAAGTCCTTTTTATGGAATATATTATAAAGCTCATATACATCAAGTTGTGTAGTTCAGAAGGTCCTCTACTCCCTGTAAATGGTAAATTAAAGCTGTCTTCACAGTTATAAACCTTACTGGAAATAGACATTCTGAATCAGAGATAAGCTTTAAAATCTTTTGCATGACAAAGTTTTAGTCCTTCATAGGCATCAATGTATGTTCAGAAGGTAATTTATATTCAGGAGGTTCAGAGTAAAACACTTTTCCACACTATACCAGCATATAAATAGCTGCATAAATGCAGCTGTACTCCATAGGAAAAAGTGCAGGACAAACATATGCAGCTGTACTCCACTGGAAAAAGTGCAGGACAAACTCTAGAAACAAAGCCTTATGTTGGGACCATACATTCAACAAGCGTTATAATAAAAGGAAAGTAATTTTGACCAAAAGTAAGAAGGGTGATTCCCAGAATGCTAGAGCCCTTGTTATTCAAATAATCAAACAACTCATGAGCTTACTAAAATCCACAAAAGCCATGTTGAAAGCTAAAATGTCTAACCAAGCCAAAGACAATCCCAAGCCATTTTTAGTTATGTTGGCAATCTCAAAGGCACTATGCAGCAATGTGCAGAGCTGATTGTGAATAATGTTAACTATGCTGAGGCTGAAGATATAGCAAACCTACTGGCCGATAAATTTAGCGCTAACTGTACCCCTTTCTACTCTCTGTCTGTCCCTCCAGATATACCTAAAACTGGCTCACCTTCAGCAATCTCACAAGACCAAGCTCTAAAAATGTTATCTTAGGCTAAAATACTGTATTGATGGATCCTGACAATATCTCTGCAGGCATCTTAAACAGCATAAAGCACAATATAGCCACATCCCTAACAACGCTGTTCAATCTCAGTCTCCATACAAGTTTTGTACCAAGTGAATAGAGAACAGCTAGAGTCATTCCCCTGTATAAGGGAGGACTTTCCACTGACCCAGGCAGCTACAGTTAAGTCTGACCAGCCTCATATGCAAAGCCATGGAAAGGCTTAACATGGAATTAATCACCCATGACATAGGCAGCCTACAGCACTGGACCCATCTCAGTTTGGATTCATCAAGAGCAGGTCATGCTTACTCAAACAGGTAGATATTTTTTAAATTGTCAACAAAACAATGGATAATGCAAGAAGGTACTCACTGCATACATTGTCCTAACCAAAGTTTTTGATTCAATTCCCCACTCAGGCATAGTTGTTGTTTGTCTTTTGGCTTTTCCCGGTTAGGGGTCACCACAGTGGAACTCCGGTCTGCTAAAGATTGGCAGTTTATTTTTATATGGTGTCGAGTTGCCAGCCCGATGCCCAACCTTCAACGAAGACACGCCCATTCAACGCATGTTTTTTGAACGCCCACTCGACCGTGGGGAAGACATGCAGACTCCACACAGAAGGCACTCCCAACCCAAGCCAAGAATCAAATGGGAGAACCTCTTGCTGGGAGGCATCAACGCTACCGCTGCACCACCATGGAAGTTATCCACTCAGGCATAGTATAAAGCTAAATAAATTGGGAATAAACCCATATGTCACCCGCTGGATTGCCAGCTGGCTCACAGACAGGAAGTAGATAATCAAAATAGAGGAAACTACCTTCACAAAGAGAACAGTCACCAGTGGAGTACCCCAGGGTGCTGTGGTGGGTCCTCTCCTGTTTGGCTTCTACTTTTCTGAAATAAAACTCAGCACCAAATGGCTCTAGCTGAATAAGTATTCAGATGATTGCAATCTAGGAGTAGTCAATTAATCTCCCAAATAACTTAGCCATCCTTGTAGGAAGGCTTGTCCCGAATAAATAACAGGTGTCAAAATCATGGTCTGTAACTAAATTTCACAAAATGCATTATTGTATACTTTGGAAAGTCATCTACCTCAGGGAATTACCACATTAATAATAAACCCCTAGGAGGTGATCCTGTTGTTTGAGATTTGGGAACTTATTAAGTGGACAGTGACCTTTTGTCCAACATGTTTCTATTATCATAACAAGGTCCTTCTATGTTGCACAGCTTATAAACAAAGAGATTGTGTCTAGATCTAGGGATGTCATTGTCCCCCTTTGCTCAGTCCCCATTAGGAAAATCATTGAATATAATCCCCCCTTTGGCATGTATATGTCCAGACAAATGCAACAACTGTAATACCCACAGTGATACCTTACTAAAAGGGTACAAGGCCTAAACAGCATGTCCTACATGGAATGACTCAAAGCCCTGTCAGTATACTCGGTACCCTGCAGAATGCTAACAGGTGACCTGTGTCTGGCATAAAAGATATCCTCCATCCCATTACTGATGTACTAACTGCACATCAGCAAGTCAAATGGCATCATAAATGCACAGTCTAGGGATCTAAACCTCCTTTGCAATATCAACAGAATGGTTTGGAGGGATAGGTGTATTTCACAGAGGAAACCACTACTGTGGAACAGGCTCCCCATCCACATATAAAAAGTTCATCCCTTTCCATTTTTTAACTGCAAAGTAGACATACAGAGGGGAAACAGAAAGTGCATCCCATTACTGTCCCCTGCACTACTAATGGAGAGACAGCTCCCAAATGTTTTATCTTATACATGGGTCCCCTCAAATTATCTATGCTGTGATTCCATTTATTCTCATTAGGAGTAATATATAATTATTGACCATGGGATGGGTAAGACCAATCTATAAGAAAATGGAATAGGTTATTTTGAGAACAAAAAGGGAAATTAGCTAGGTTGAAAATGATCCACAAGAGCAGCTACCTAGTACTTACCTATGTACTAATGAGATATGAGAATCGTGTCTATGACTGTCAAAAGTGTAGGTTTTCACTGTGTAAAAGGGCTACTAATGCATAAATTGCTGTCTACTATATGGGTCTACACTTTAACTGATGGAATGTAAATCACAGCTTTGGCATTTAAGAGTTTAAGTTAATAATGTAACCATCTGAAATATGTGAAGTGTTATGACTTCCATGGTATAGGTTGGTACGATGACAGCTGATGTTTTAGCTTAGGAAACCATATCTTTTGAGATTTGAGCTAATTAATGTGATTACTGGAGTTAGAGTCAACAGTTGGATTTTTTCAATATGTATGTTAACACAATGGGGCAGTAGGAGTATAGACAGTGGTTGTTCTGGTGTAACTGAAAAGGCATACTGTGGTATGTAGCTCAGTAATACAACTGTTGAGGTATTAAACATAGTACTGTCTTTTAGGGTTTTTAAAAGTACCTTGATTAAATGGCTATGTATCTGTAATCAGAATGCTAAAATAGAGGTAACTGACTTGGTTATTGGGTGTGAGTGATGTCACTATTGAAAACCTGGATTATGCTGCTAAAGTTTACCATAAAAGTTTAAAACGTAATAATACTGATGGGACAATGATACAGCCGGTGTATTGTGAAAGAGATAAGGAACTCATGGATAAGAAGCTTTATTCCACATCTCCCATGTCATGAGTTCTAGATCCTAATACCAATAAAATATCAAATGCCATCAATGACCTAAAATACCCCTTCAGTCAACAACTGGAAGTTGCAAGAATCAGCTATGCAGCAAGAATGCTATGCAATATACAAAAATAGTTGTGGTAATAAAACCCAAGGTAACTAATTTAACAAAGTCTTTCACAATGATCTAAGCAGTGGCAGGACTAGTATGTTGAATGACCTAAGAACTGCCTAGTTTCTCATTTCTCTGTTTATACGTGTGCTATTTGCTTTTAATTTGGATCTCATTTTATTCAATATGCATTTAAGTAACTTGTATTTACTAAAACTGGAATTTTATTAAATAGCTTAGAAAAGTAGAAGCTGACAGATTTGTTTTCCCTGGCATCCATAGTAGCATTTCTTCTGATTATATTGTACTTATCTGCCCATTTCCATGATTCTTCTAAGCATTCAGGCCAAAGCTCCTTTCATAACAGACATTCTTTAATGAATTAAATGTATTACTAATGTTATCTCAGTACTTCATTAATATATTTTTTTGTTTAGATCAAATCCATTTCTAACTAACAGTGGTGCATGTTACACAAGTTTATGTTTGCAAAATCATACTTAAAGACTGCAATACTGTCTATAGCATCATCTATTAAATTAAAATGATCTTTGCATTTTATGGCATTGAAGGTATGAGTCTGAACTTGCCATCAGGAAGAGTGTTGAGGCAGACATTATTAGTCTGCGGAGAGTGCTGGATGAGCTCAACTTGAGCCGTAGTGGTTTGGAGATACAGATTGATACCCTGAAAGAAGAGCTGGCATACCACAAGAAAAATCACGAAGAGGTAAGTTGCTCTAAGCTGTTCAAAGTTCAAGAATCCTATGCAGTCAGTTTTGTAAGCATTTCTCTAATGTATTGTAACCGTACAGATTCATTGCTCCTCTATGGACTTTCTTAGAGTGTAATCATATTTTTGAACTCCATAAGCCCCCGCCATCACATTTTTGATTTCTCAATTTTCCCAGTTATCCAGATAAGGCAGTACAACCCTGCCTTTATGGGCTGTTTCCATACAAAAGTTGTATTTTCCTAATAATGCTTTTACTACTGGAACCATGACTGTCACACAGCCAGCATGTTAATACACATTAGTTAAGTCTAAGCCAAGGGTCTAAAAACCAAATCACATCAGGATTCAATATGACTTTTCCGGGTCTACTTCAGTAGATCAAATTTATACTTACCTGAATTGTAGATTCTGTAGATGAAAACTCCAAAATTTCAGTAAAATGAACCTGAAAACTATATATTAATTTTACAGGGAATGGAGACACTTGGCCAACATGGGAAAATCTGCCCTTTTCCCCACTGCAGTACAATCCTGGAGTTGGTATATTTAGTTAGAGGGGTTATGGGGGATGCAACATCCCACATTGTGGGAGTGAGAAGTGTAGTCCCCCACCTGGGTGGGTTTGACATACTTCAGTATATTATTTTGTTAAATGTTGGCCAAGTGTCTTCTTTCCTGTAAAAAAACTTAGGTAATGTGATGGTTCAGTTTATTGCAATGTCAGTATTGTTGACTTGGTAACCTGCAATTTGGGTAAGTGTAAATTTGGTCTACCGAAGTGGGCCCAACTTTCCATCCTTTGCTAAGGGGTTACACTCTCCTATTTACCTAGTCAGGAGGTTGTGCAATTGTGCTCATTTGCAGGATTGGCCATGAGTACATTCACATTTCTGGGGGAGGAGGTCAAAAGTATGGGAATATCAAACTACTGTGTCAGCTGTTATTGGATGTGATATATATTTTTTATAAATTGTAAGCATTTACCATTTTTTTGATTTACAAAAAAAAAAAAAAAAAAAAAGACTTGATACATTTAATATTTTTCATACATATCAGTATCATGAACTTGTATCCATTCATTGTACATACTACACTGGTTGTATTGTTTTTTTGTTAGTATTTACATCGACTGTATATCATTAAAGGTCTGTCATTCATTTGGTTGACAATACAAATGATTGACAAAAAAATTGAGCAACATCATAAATAAGGTACTGCAATTTTGTGTGAATCACATCTGGTTGATGAATTCAACCTTTATATAACTTAGGTATGTAGAACTGTGCAGGAAAATGAGTGCTTGACTATATAGTTGGTGGTTGTGAAAATGTGCAAGATTGCATTATAGCAGGTAGTGTGTATATGCATGGTTCCCCAAACTCGAAATGCTGAAATCTCGAATTTCAGTATCTCAAAACTATAAAGGCGAATAACTGACAATCCCAAAACCTAAAAGCACGAAACACACAATCACATACATACATACACCATACACCACACAACACACAGACACCATTCTACCCACACCACACAAATTATACAACCCTACACTACATGTAAGCTGAGGAGCAAGCCCTCCTGCACCCCCCCACACCCCCCACTTATATATACTAACTCCAAGATCGCACAAACAGAAATAAAAAATAAACTCACACCCAGACATTCTTCAGTCCCTTGCACACACACGCACACACACACATACACACACACACATCACACATGCACAAACACCAACACATCCAACATTCACACTCATACTTCTACCACCCTACCCTAACCCACACGTACAACTTACAAAAACACTCACATATACTCACTCACCTTAAATTCCGGACACCATCCCAGCCAAACACTTCACCTAATGTAGTGTAAATGCATAAGCGCAGATTTGAGATATTCAGATTCGCGCTTATGCACGTTCGCTATTTTGAAGTTTTGCCTTTATGGTCTCGCAATAATGAAATTCGAGATTTCAGTATTTCGAGATTATAAAGGGGAACCATGTGCAGGACTAGAGTTAGGTAAGGGGATAAATCTAGTGCTGGGCCTGTTTGGTGTTGTATGTTCTTGTGTCCTTTTTTCTGGATTAGTGGTACTGTTTGGGAAAAGGATTTTACTAATGCAATGTTAAGGTTAGGGTTAAGGGAAGGGTAGGTGTACATGCAGGATTAACACAGATGCAATTCATCTGATGTTGTGGCTGGTTTAAGGCAATTATATACAGTTGGAGATTTACTGTGTTTAACAACACTGATGAAGTCTGTATAACATGGACCAAAGCACTTAGTTGTTTATTGCCATTAAGTTTGTGGTCATCCTATCGAATGTTCTGTTTTTATTATTCTTCAGTTCATTTTAAGTGTTTTTTTTTAATTCCTGAACCATGTTGTCACTTCTTTAGAGAAACCCTAGTCAGTTGTTATATTTAATAAAAGATTATGTTTTATAGTTTCAAAAGCTCTTTTTATATGAAAAAAGATATCTCCTGTTAAATACCCATTCTCCATGTTTGAGTATATTTGAGAGATTAAAGATAAGATTGTTGCCTGGGTACTCTGCTATGGGCAAAAAATGCTCTTTATCATTTAAAAGATTATAAGTTTGAATACTCAAGCATTTGTTTGCAAACACTTTTTTTTCCTCAAATTTCTGCAAAAGGATAAAGGTTTGCAATAAGTCTAAAGGAATCCTATTATGAACAGACTTTTGGCTGAGGTTTGATAAGACTGTGATTTAAGATGGAGTACAGCCCTGTTGTAAGAGACAGAGTTAAAATGTGTGCAAAGAGTCCAGATAGAAAAGCTGCAGCTGCACTGATATTCAGTGTTTAGGGAAGCAAATAATGAAAGTGAGAGTTACAGTTGTAGTCAACTGCTTTGAAACACACACACACATATATACCTATATATATATATATATATATATATATATATATATATATATCTATATATCTATATATATATATATATATATATATATACATATGTCTGTGTGTGTGTGTGTGTGTGTGTGTGTGTGTGTGTGTGTGTGTGTGTGTGTGTGTGTGTGTGCATGTGCGAGTGTGTGTGTGCGTGTGTGTGTGTGCGTATATATCTATATATATATATATATATATATATATATATATATATATATATGTGTGTGTGTGTGTGTGTGTCTATATATGGATCCCTATCACAACACCGACATGCCACAAACCCGACACTCAAAACAATGACACCAAAACACCGAAAACCGCACAAAACCGACAACTCACAAAACCGAACACTATAACACCGACACCCAAAACACCGACACACAAAACGTAAACTACACATAACACACAACTATACATGCACTAACCCTAACCCAAACCCTAACCCTAAGGTCCGACACTACCGCACACTTACCCTACCCGCACCCTAACCCTAACTCACTTAACCCGCCACTAGACCAACATTCCGTCACTATTGCACACTTATCCTACCTGCACCCTAACCCTAACTCACTTAACCCGCCACTACACCTAAAGTCCGTCACTACCGCGCACTCACCTTTCCTGCACCCTAACCCTAAATCCCACACTATCTCACACTTACCTGTCCACTCCCTAACGCTAAATCCCTCACTATCGCACACTTACCTGTCTGCACCCTAATGCTACATCCCTCACTAGCACACACTTACCTGTCTGCTCCCTAATGCTAAATCCCTCACTAGCACACACTTACCTGTCCGCTCCCTAATGCTAAATCCCTCACTATCGCACACTTACCGACTCGCGCTCACACGTTGCCCATGTCAGTGTTTCGGCTGTCGGGATTTCACATTGTCGATCATCTGTCTCGCCGGTCTTCTCGTGTCGGTCTTCTTAGCGTCGGTGTTTCGGCGTGTCACTGAAGTCAAGGGGACCCAGATATATATATATATATATATATATATATATGAGTGTGTGTGTGTGTGTGTGTGTGTGTCTATGCATATATATATATATATATATATATATATATATATATATATATATATATATATATTATTATTATTTTTTTTTTTTTTTTTGTGGAACCACTACTAAATACCGAACATTCATTCTACTGACTCCCAAAATCCCCCCCCCCCCTCCCCTACTTAAATATTCTAACTCCAAGGTCGCACTACCCAGGCAAGCACTTAAATACACCACCACACACCTACATCCTCTTCGCACACACATATCACTCTCACAACACACACTTACACAATAATTCTCTAAACAACACAGTTAAACAGAAATACTTACCTGCCCTTCCACCATACTGCAACACCAGAAACGCGAATTTCAAACTCCCGATAGTCGGTATTTTGAAATTCGTGCTTCTGATCTTTCGGTAGTTTGGGCTTTCAGCTATATGGTCTTGAAAGTTTGAAATTTGGTATTTCAAACATTTGAGATTATGTAGTGTTCCCATATATGTATATATATTTAATTTGATGGCATCTATCATGGCAGGAGAAAAGCTGAACTAATGAAGCACGGATCTTTCCAACACCACAGTTCATAACTATTGATATTCTGGCACACAGACTTAATGATAGTCCAACTGTCACAGCCAGATGTTATCATGGAAAAAACACTGACTGACTATATACGTTTGTTGACAGTACAATGCCTTTGCATTTTAATACTTAATCCAGATTTGCCATAAATCTAATGTATCAATGTATCATGGTACTTCTATTGTATTCTGTTTTATATATTGTATTCTATTGTATGTATTTTCCAAATATTATACTAGTGTATCATTGAATCTTGGAACTTCTGTTGTATATATTGTGGAGCTTTTCTCCATAGGCCTCTGCTGAAAACAGGCTATTTAAGTCCAGTCAGATTTTCCCAGTAAAGAAATGGAAATAAATACATAAATAACTTTCTTCCCAAGAAAGCAAGTGTTTTTTTTAATTTCATGGGTGCAGTCAAAATCTACAGAGATCTCTGAGCACATAAAAATAGAATTTGTCACTGCCTCCACTTTTTTCCAATCTATTTACAAATAACTGATGTGGACAGATCCATTTATTCATCCACAGCCTTTTTTCAGATTTTTGCACATGAGTTCAGCGTGTCACATCAACAGTGACCATCATGCAGAGACGATGTTTACACTGCCTGATGGCTAGTCCTACCAGAGTTCTTCTTCCATACCACAATCATACGGCCAATACAAACTACAAACCTATGCAAAGACAGAGAGGACATGCATATGACTGGAATTTAGAGTGCCCAGTCCACCTCCGGTATGTGGGAGGAAACAGGAGTTTTTGCAGAAAACCTATGCAAACACAAGGAGGACATGCAGGCTCCACACACAAGGCATCCCAAATGAGAATTGAATAAAAAAAATCTTGATGTGGGGTGACAACTGTGCCTATGTGCCACACATAATTTTATCTTATATTTTTTATTACTATTGAGCAACAATTCACCTTTTATACATTCTTCTTTCCCCCTTCCAACATCAGATATCCAGCTCCTCCTCATAAATCACACATATATCTAAGGCTATTAATATTTCTCCTAACTATATGTTGATTCCAACACTGGATTAATTTAACCCAATAGTCTGTGTGCCTGGTGGTCTAGTGGTTAGGATTCAGCGCTCTCACCGCTGCGGCCCGGGTTCGATTCCCAGTCAGGGAAGCTACAATGCATTTTCTATGAACCTATAATCTTGATGATTGGATGGGAAATGAGAAATTCACCCCAGGGATCACTTCTGTGGCTCTGCTCGACCGGGGCACAGGAAAATAATTTTCTTGGGTGGCGAAAGCCAGGGTACATTTTTTGGCTAGGCTTATATAGGCCCTAGGGAAACAGCCTAGTACCTACCTATGAACCTATGAACCTATGATATATTCAATGTACAAATTAAATAAGTATTGTGACAATATAAAACCTTGTCACACACCTTTACAAATCTTAAACTAATCAGTCATTCTGTATTTCAGTTCCAGGTATTGTTTTTTGGTATGCATGCAGATTTCTAAGTTGAGAAATAAGGTGATTGAATATCCCCTTATCTGTAAGAACAGGTGACAGTTTGTTATGATCCACACACTCAAAACAAAGCAAATGTAAAAACTTTTCTGAAACTTCTTTCATTTCTTTACTATCCAGCAGATGCTGTCAAGCTGGTATCTGGTATCTCTGCCTCTTCTAAAAGTAGCCTATATATTTGACAATTCTCAGTCTATAAATTACTGGAGTCTAGCTTACAGGATCCTAAGGATTACCTTGCCATCATATTTATTTAATGACTGACTGGCATTTATTTACCAGGATGGTCTGACTAGGTAATAGAAATAAAGCCCATTTCAGCAGAGGCCTGTGGAGATAAGTTTAAATACACATACATGAAAGAATATATATCTAATAAAAGTGAGTCTTATAACAACAAATATCAACAAACATCTGCAATATAGATACAGTTTAGATGAAGTCTATTACAGATACAATCAAGATATTCTAGCATAACATTCATCGTTCTTATCTATTGACAAGAGATAAGCACAAGTATGAGGCATGAGAGAGACTTAGATACATTCAAGGCAGAATAGATGAAATTATATATTCACAAAAAATGTAACATAAAATTTCTAGTTCTTATCTATTAGAAAAGACATGAATGAGTATAAAGCATGAGAGCAACTCACATATATTCATAGCAAGATAGATGAAACTTATATATTTACAAACAACGTGCAGATGTATATCTTTTTGTGGGTCTATATGAGAAAATCAACATTTCAAAATGTCAAAGGACATTTATTCGACACAAAAATGTCAAATGCTGACTTTGTCGAATGGCCAAAACAATTTCTTTCCAAGGGAAAGAAATCGGAAGGCCAAAAACAACATGACATTAAAAACTAACATATTTAAGTGGAGGGTTTCACCCCCCCAACTAAATATTCTAACTCTGAGATCGCACTACAGTCAGAGAAAGAGCACGTATGATAGAACAGCCAACCGATTTCTTTCCCTTGGAAAGAAATCGATGTTTTGGCCATTTGACAAAGTCAGTGTTCGACATTTTCGTGTCGAATAAATGTGCTTTGACATTTTGAAAATGTCGATATTCTGATATAGACCCATTTTTTGTATACTAAGTGTGTGTGTGTGTATCTTGTGTATGGTGAACATTATTGTTAAACTAAGAAGAGATAATATGAAACAACTCAATTGTTTGATAAGCTCAGCACTTTGAAGCATTACCTTTTTGGGGACTAGAATATAAACTGACCTTTTACACTGCCATGGTTTCCAAATTTTCTAGCGAATTATACATAACATAAAACAGTATAATTTTTCAAAATTTAATTAATTCATCTGGAATTCCATTATTTCATGCAGCCTTATTGTCAGGGTCCTCCTTATATAGTTTGTATATTCTTGCCATCTCTTCCTCATGTCTTCTGCTTCTGTTGGGTCCCTCCCATCTTTGCCGCCCATTTTTTAAATGGAAGTTTCCATTAATATTTCAATCTTCTTGAAGTCCTTACATGTCTGTAAACCAAGCTGGAAAGCACAAACTAGTAACTTTGAAAATGAAAAAAACAGGATCCAACCAAGAGACACACTGAGGCACAATGAGCTAGCGCTTTCATCCACTTTTAATGATGTGAACTTCTTCAGAAAAACAAATAATAACCACCTAGCCACCTTTTAAATGATTCATTACAGGAAATGATGTCATAGTCTGCACAATGAAATAAATTTAAAGTAATACTATATAAAACAATGGATATATCTATAAAAATGTATATACATACATATAAATACAATATATCAGTATGTTATTCCATGCTCTATTTATCTATACTTTAAAAAACATTTTATGTTAATGACTTCATTAAGCCCTGGGTATGTATCAGCCCCAAAAAGGAGCTGCCAAAATGCTTCCCTCTGTTCTAATATGTTGTCAATGTCACCACCAAACATTTTTTTCTCTACATAATCTAAAACAAAAAATTCAAATTTCTTAAAATTCATACAAGAAAGAGCATGTCTAGCTAAAGAATTGTTTTTATCTTTTTTCTTTATAGCTAAAACATGCTCATAAATTCTACGTTTTAAAACTCTTTTTGTTTTGCCTATATAGTAATTTTTGCATGTGGAACAAGTAGCCATGTAGACTACATTTTCACTATGGCAATTAAAATATTTGTTTGCCCAAAATGTTTGTCCCAAATGTTCTATTGTAATGAAGGACGAATTGCACCTGAACCTACATTGTTTACAGTCTTTACATGCAAAAGTACCTTTTTTATTGCTAACTGATCTGTCCTTGTAAGTTTCTGACTTCTGAGAAGTTTCTAACTTCTGTCTAATGTTTGTAACTTTTTTATATGTAAACTTTGGTAAATACCCCAAAGATAAACTTAATTCATTGTTACCTAAAATGATTCTCCAGTTCTTCTCAATGATTCCCTTTATACACCAAATTTCATATACTATTGGCAAAGGAAATGCTATGTTGAATTCTTGATTTTTTCTTGTGTTACTATGATGTAAACTTATAGGAGCTCCCACCATTATGTCCTCAGAAGCCAAAATGGGCTGAGCAACACATTTTCTTAAAAGTAAAACCTCTTTTTCTATTCCCTCTAACCACCTTCGGTCATAACCTCTTTGGAGAAATAATTCTCTAAGAAAGATAAGCTCATTTAAAAATATATGTTCATCAGAACCTACCGAGTCTGATAATTTGACCCTTGATAACCCCTTTTTTCATGTGTGTTGGGTGCAAACTATCCCTATGCAAATACTGGTTTGCAAAACAGGACTTCCTATAGATTCTACTTCTAAATTTTCTTGTAACATTATCTATGTTAAGTGTCAAATCCAAGAAGTTAATTTGTTTACCATAACCACCTATTTTAAATAATAAAAAAATCTGTAGTGCCATTAAGGTCAGATACAAATTCTACAAATTCAGAATGTTCCCCTGACCACAAAAAAAGCAAATCATCTATGTATCTATGGTATAATTCTACCTTGTTGTAACTAGGGTGTAACTTCAGGAACCTATTTTCCCAATTGGCCATGACTATGTTTGCAAAAGCCGGTGCCACTCTAGCTCCCATGGCTACACCTGATATTTGCTTATATAATGTATTATTGAATTTGAGAAAATTATTGTCGAGTACTAATTCCATTAATGTACAAATTGTGTTTACTTTTTCACCTGAAAAATCAGTATGACATGTAAGATACTCTCTCATGAACTCTAAACCTACTTCCTGATTAATGGAAGTATACAAACTCATGACATCTAGCGTACAAAAATATATGTCTCTGTCAGGCACTTTATATTTGCCTAGGATCTCAAGCAAGTGCCAAGAATCTCTTATATAGTGTTCGGATTTTTGTACTATTGGATTAAGAACATTGTCTAACCATATTGAAATATTCTCAGTTTTAAATTGTCTGGCAAAGACTATAGGTCTAAAAGATGGACTTAGTTCATTATTTTGAATTTTTGGAATTCCAAAAAACGTAGCCATTTTAGGATGTTCTACCACTAGAAAAT
This sequence comes from Protopterus annectens, assembly GCF_019279795.1. Classification (NCBI taxonomy): domain Eukaryota; kingdom Metazoa; phylum Chordata; order Ceratodontiformes; family Protopteridae; genus Protopterus; species Protopterus annectens. The sequence continues at coordinate 996,027,684 of NC_056747.1, forward strand.
CATAATCAGCTTTGTCAATTTCCCCTTGGCAAAACATATCAAACAACAGGGTATCAATTTTCCTAAAACTGTAGTTGACAAAGTGTAAAGAAACTTTAGAATAAGTGTCTGAATCTTCTAACAATGTACTGAGAGATTTTTCATAAACACAAGTGTCCATGATAACTATTTCCCCCCCTTTATCAGCTTTCATAGTTCTAATGTTACAATTCCTACTTATATTTTCCAAAGCAATGAATTCAGCTTCAGATAAGTTATTTTTAACATTGCCATGTTTGATCTCTCTAAACTCTTTTTCACAAATGTTCTGAAACACTTGCAGTGTGTTCACCAATGGGGGGTTAAAGACACTTGGTTTAGTAAGCCTGGAATCTCCCTGTTCCACTGTAGTAGTAACATCATGCAGAATGTATTGCAGATTAAGTTTACACAAAAAAAGCCTAAAATCAATCATTAACTTGCCAATGTTCATCCTGTTGGTAGGAATAAAAGAAAAACCTTTTCTTAGCACATTGTAAGTCGCTGCACAAAAGGAAGTACTACTCAAATTGATGTCTGTCTTACTCTATTATCTTATTCCAGTTTTTGAATTACTCACTTAGGTATACATCCTTATCTGATTTTACTATCCTCTTGAACTCCGCATTCATTTTGATATATTTTGTCTATCTCCATTGCTTTTTTTCTATACTTCTTTCCTTAGTCATTTTGCAAAGCATCCACATTCAGCCATTTTACCTTCCTAATTTTCCTTTCTTTTTAGAATATTTTTGTAGTCACTTTTTGTACAGTATCAAAACCTTCTATCCACAGTCCGTCATGCAATCTATTCACCAGGTCTAGCCCCTTAAATCTGTCCTTCACCTCTGCCACATATTTATATGGAATATTGTTGAGCTTGTCTCTTCTTGACCTGGTAGCCTTTCCTGATTTCTTTAATTTTATTTTAAAAGCAATGAGAAACCAGTTGTTTCAGTCATAATCAGCTATAGGATTTGCTGTCGCTGACTGTGACTTCCAGTTTTGTGTGCAAAGTTTATAGTCTATCTAATTTTGGTATTGGCTTGTGAATCCATGCAATATTTAATCATAAAGCGGTCTCTCAAGCTGTTTAAAACTGGTGTTTCTATGACTGTGAAGCTTAGAAGAATTCTATAAGTCTATGTCCTGCTTTTTTTGTACACTAATGTCAAACTTGACTTTTTTTCCTGTTGTTCTTTGACTATCAACTTTAACATTCCTATCACCTATGATGAAAGGAATATATATTTTGGTTTTACATCCAGAATGTGTTGCAGATACTCAAAAATGAATCAGCAGCCTCCTCTTTTTCTTTTTTTAAATGTATTTGACATTTGTTTGACATTTGCTTACTGGGAAAGTCTGACTGCACCACAAAGTGCCCACTTTCAGCTGAGGCCTATGGAGAAAAGCTGAACAATTACATAAAGTATCATGTTACACTACAAAACAGAGTAAAATATGTTTCAATGAGAAAAACATAGGACATATGTTTTGTAGTAGAGTGCGCTGATAAGCAATAACATGAGTTGGAGAAAATATGCGAGGGAAAACTCAATAATCATACTATATGTTACATAGATTAGTTTGTAATAAATGAAACCTGAGACAATTCTAATAAGATATTTAAAGAGATATTAGAGGTTACATGATTAGAGACAGTGAGGGGAAATTGAGTGATGCCTTAGTATGTCAGCTGGTGTTCATTTTATGGTTATAGACAGGAGAAGGATGGAGAGAAGGAGATTATAACAAAATGTGCAGGTTAGGATGTCTTCAGGTAGCTTAGGTGAGTAAGGAGGAAAGAGAAAGAGGCAGAGGAAAGGTTTGCAGAAATGAAGTCAATAAGATTAGTTAGTGGGAAAAAAAGAAAGGAGTGGAGTAGGAGGCTGTAGAGGGATGCGAAGTATGATTTAGGTTGTAGGGATGAATGAAGTATAGTGACTAAGTTCAGTCAGGATTGTCAAAGGAGCAGGTCCAAGATTTTGTAAAGTATTCTTTTAGGGAATATTTATAAGTATGTAGCTTGCAAAGAGTTCTGGGTGTTATTAGTGGTAAGGAGTTCCATTTCTTTTTTTTTTTTTTTTTTGCTTCTGAGTACAAGTATAGGCTTTGTCTAGGGGATTTATTCAGTTTATTTATGGTGAGAGGTTGTTTGTCTTTTGCTCTTAGAGTTTTATTAGGGAAATACATGTTGATTAAAGGGGCAAGATCTGGGCAGTCTAATGCCTTGTAATTAGTAACAAATTTGGAAACTTGGTTGTAGCAGCTTTCAAGTTTGTTTTTTATGGAGGATTATAAATTGGTTAATATCGGTGCTCCATAGTGTAGGGGAAGGCAGAAGGTAGGATTTGGCTAGAGTAAGTTTTATAACTGTGCTCAGAAAAAGTTTTATTCTTTATAGCATGACTAGTTTTTAATGGGTTTTCTTGATATTGCTTTTGATGTGGAGGTCAAATTTAAGACTATCAACTATTATGACTCCTAATAGTTTGGTATGTAATTTAATCTTGAAAGATTTTTTTGTTGGGGCTGTGTTTTTTGGGGGTAAAGTGGAGGAGTTTGTTTTTTAGAGGGTTGAGTAGGAGTTGTGTTCTTGTAAGCTAGGTTTCAGTGGAGATGACAGCTTGTTGAGTAATTTCTTGGAGATGAATTAAAGTGTTTGAAGAGCAAATAATGGCAGAATCATCTGCATGTTGAATCAAGGTGCCTCCACAAAAAAAGGAATGTAGGTTATTGATAAAAATACTGACTAGTAGAGGGCCAAGGATGGATCCTTGTGGGGCCCGTGTGGAAGTGGGAAAATATGCAGAAATGGATCATTTCCATTTTACTGCTTGTTGCCTGTTGGCAAGGTAGCTAGATAACAATTGAATAGGTGGAGATGATAGACTCAGGTTGGAAAACTGATTGAGGAGTTTACTGTGAGAGACCATGTCAAAAGTTTGTGATAGATCAAAAAATACTGCAGATACAAGTTTATTATAGTTGTGAGCTCTAATGGCAGTGTCTGTAAATGATAGGAATGCAGTGGAGGTGCTATGGTCTGGCTGAAATCCATGTCGCATATTGGTGATTAGCTTATTTTGTAAGAGATAGTGGAGAAATTGTTGATGTACACATCTTTTAAGGATGTTAGATAGGGGAGACAGAATGGCTATGGGCTGGAAATTTGTAATGCCAGTGGACTTACCTGCTTTATCTAAGGGGATAATATGAGCCATTTTCCACAAGTTAGGGCCACAGGATTCTGTTATTGATCTATTAATAAGAATGTTGATTTGCTATGCTATTGCATCTTCAGCTAGATTTGAGTATTCCTGGAGAAGGTTGTCGGCTGAGGAGGAACAAGGTTTTAGTTTATCTAAAAGACTTTTTTATGAGAGTTATAGAAACTGGTTGAAAGGTAAAGTGGGTAGAGTTGTCTGTATATGTATTGAAGAGGTTGCAGTGAGGTGAGTTTTAAGAAGGAAATGTGCTAGGGTCTAATGTAGGGTAAGTTAGCTGTGCGGAAGGGGTATGTTAGGCGAGTTTGGGGTTAAGTTGGCTATCTATTCTATGAAGTATGTATTGAAATAGGTAGCTGTTTGAAGATGGGGAATGCCTGAGTATGGGCTGGTATCCTGTTTTGCACCTGGGTTGATGAGAGAGGATATGGAGGACTAGAAAGTTTTAGGGTTTTTGTATGGCTATCTTGTAGGTGAGTATAATAAAGAGTTTTTATCATTATTTACTTGTTTCTTGACTTGGTTTCATCACTGTCTGAATAACTGCCAGTTCTGTCATTTTTATTCTTTTGCTAGTTAATCCATACTTTGTCTTTGTCTTTCATAAGGAGCTTGCATTGGTTGGTGAGCCATGGTGTATAGTTGTTTTTAATTGTTTTTGTATGCTATGGGGTTAAGGTGTTAAGAATTTTTAGAAATTCTGCATTGAAGTGTTTGACTGCATCATTTAAGGGGAGTCTTTTTAGGATGGACCAGTTAACTGCTTTCTGAACTTCTTGTATGCTGTGGGGTTAAGGTGTTAAGAATTTTTAGAAATTCTGCATTGAAGTGTTTGACTGCATCATTTAAGGGAAGTCTTTTTAGGATGGACCAATTAACTGCTTTCTGAACTTCAGTGAAAGACTCTTTGGAGAAACTGGAGAGATTTTGGTACTTTTGAGCTTATGCTCCTTTGTTAGTTGTGTAATGCTCTTGTGTGTATAAGCTGGCAGGTGGTCACATACTGTATGAGGGAGGCTACCTGAAAAGGTAAAATTAGATGAGCTGGCAACCAGAATCCAGTCCAGGATAGGCTGTTGGGAGTTATTATTTGCCATATCTTGTTGGTATATTAACAAGTTGAGTGAATCCAAAAAGGTTCATGCTGTTGATTGCTGAATTTGCAGATAAAGATTGCCAGTCAATATTTACATCACCCAGGAGGATAATTTCATTTGTTATTGTATCTGCTATGCAGGAAACTATGTTTTCAAGTATTGGAATGTTCTGTACTGGGGGGGGATATATTATAGCAATGCATATGCTCTTGGTTCTATTAAGTTTTAGGAATGAGATTAGGATTTCTGATTTTCCAAAATTTGGGATTGTGCCTGTATAGGGAGTTACTATGAGCATATTTGGAAAGATTATAGCTATTCTTCCTGCTTTTTATGTGTTCTAATGAGCCTACTAATATTATAACCAGGGGGTAGTATTTCAGCGTGTTTTTTTTCAGGGTTTAGCCATGCCTCTGTTGTAGCTAGGATGTATGGGTTGTGTTAGGTGATCCAGGCATGAACATCTGTGATTTTGTTGCATATGCTTCTAATGGTTAGAGTGGCTATTTTTAAACTTTTAGATGTATTCTTTGGTTTAGGGTTTAATTGGGACCTGGGTTGGGGTGGATGTTACCAGACTGATGTATGGTGTAGAAAGGTGGTTTGTTTATTATGGCAGTTTTAGCAAAGATTGATATAAATATTACCTTGACATTGGGACTGGCATTTTTTTTTTTTGTATTTTGGTGTTACAACATAGGGATGGAGTTACTAGAAATAAGCTTAAAGCAATTTTTGAGTAACTAGCTGGAATTTAGTTGATAGGTAAGAATGAAGTAATGGTCTAGGTGTACTTATTTATTATTACTACAGATGTTAGGAATGAAAGGTGGAGGATGAATACAGTGATACAGGAGGGAAACAACATGGTTAGTGTGAAACATCTTGCAGTATGGTGAGGTGAGGTAATGAGCAGTGATAATAGTGTGGAGACTAGGTAGGTTTTTGATGGGGAGGGAGCAGAGTGACATGTGAGAAGGAATTTAGAACAGAAGTAGGTTGAGATGGTATAATGAGAACAGTTTGTAATTTGATAGTGCAGTTAGATACAGGATAGGAGGACAAGTAGAGGAGGTGGAGTAAGTGAGGTATAAATGCAGATGTAGTAGGGATGGGTGGGAATTGGAGGTAGGGTAGGGGACTGGAGTAAAGCCCAAGCATAGAGAGGACTGAAAGGAGTGGGTCAACCCACAGTGGAGTAAGTACTGGGAAAACAATCTCTAAAACGCCAGAAAGACAATAGTCAAGAAACATCCTGATAATTTTAAAGACAGTAACACAAGCTGCAAGACTGCTGTTCACATACACCTAAGTTAACTGAAGCAGGCAGTAGCTGGAGAAAGAACTGAGATGAGGGGAGGGCCAATCAGGTACTTCAGTGGAATGCAGTTACTTCCCTCACAGATGCTTTACCACCAAAAACAATCGGGCCTGTATTATAAAATTGAATGTTTAGGTTGTCGAACACTTAAACATTGACACCTAAATGGTGAAAGATGAAAACTGCAACTGGTCACTTCAGCAAATTTTTTCACAGGGAAAAAATTTGCTTGGCCAGCAAACAGAAAAACAAACATTCAAACACGAATCAAGTGGAGGCCCTTGCCCCCATACCCCCCAATGTGGGGGGCTGTGCCCCCCACACCCCACTTAACTAAATATACCAACTCTGAGGTCACTCTACATTGGGGAAAAGGGCAAATTCCCAATTAGGGCCAGACAAAGTTTTTCCCTGTGAAAAAATATGCAGAAGTGTCTGTTCGCGGTTTTCAGCTTTGGCTGTTTAGGTGTTTCACAACCCAAACATTCAATTTTATAATATAGACCCAAACAATCAGTGAGGTAGAATGTTTATGAATACAAAACAAGGTCTTTGAACTATACATACTTGACATAAGTCACAGCATTTAATTTTATTGCTATGGGCTTTTATTGCCTTTCAAGGCAAGTGTTACACTGATAGAATAAACTATGCTAAAGTGTTAATGTAGCTTCACTTCAGCAGTATAAGGCCCATGGGTATTGGTGGGGGTTGGACTGGGGGTATCCTTCAAGCAGATTCAACACTCAAGCAGATTCAACACTTCTCAGCTGAGAATTGCTGATTGAATGCTTAGTGTCTTTTTTCTGGTTTAAAATCAATACTAAGTGCTTTATTTAAACAGTTTTCTGCACTTGTACTGTGTTTTAATTGTATTTGCTGTATTTAAACCATATCTGCTACCATTTCAACTGTTTTTACTGCATATTTACTGTGTTCTGATTCTTGCTTGCACTTCTAGTTGCTGTAGCATAGGCTAGATTCAGACTTGCTGGATCTAGTTCTGGCTGTGCAGACTGAGCACTAAATCAGGAAATCTTTTGTTGGAGAAGCCCACCTGTGCTGTTGTGGGAGGAAGGTACAGTTTGGACTGCTCTGATTGAAGGTTGCTGTAATAGAGCTCAGTTTTTTAGCTTAAAATTAGTTAATTTGTTTCCAACCATTTCCTTTTGTTTGTAATAAAAGCTCCATGTTTGCAGGGGTTTGCACTTGTTTTAACACAGCTTCAGTGAGTTTGGTGATCTGCCTCTGCTCCACTGATCTTCCAAAGCTGCTGTATGATCAACAAACACTAAGTGCCTTATTTCAACTTTTTTCTATACTTGTACTGTGCTTTAATTATATTTGCTGTTTTTAAACCATATCTGCTGACATTTCAACTGCTTTTTACTGTTTTTACTGTGTTCTGATTCTTGGTTGCACCTCTAATTGCTGTAGCTCAGACTCGATTCAGACCTGCTGAATCTAGTACTAGTTGTAGAAACTGATCAGTAAATCAGGAAATCCTGTGGTGGAGATGCCCCCATGTCCTTGTGGAAGGAAGGTACAGTTTGGAATGATCTAAATGAAACTTACTGTAACAGATCTCAGTTTTAATTATATTTGCTGCATTTAAACCATATCCACTGCAAATTCAACTGTGTTTTTTTCCTGTTTTTATTGTGCTCTGATTCTTGGTTGCACGTTTAATTGTTGTTGCATAGGCTAGATTTAGACCTGCTAAATCTAGTTATGGTTGTACAGATTGAATAATAAATCAAGAAATATTTTGTTGGAGAGGTCCCCCTGTACCCTTATGGGAGTGAGGTACACTTTGGACTGATCTAATTGAAGGCTACTGAAACAGAGTTCAGTTTTAATTGTACTTGCTGAATTTAAACCATCGCTGCTGCAATTTCAACTGTTTTGTACTGTTTTTACTGTGTTCTGATTCCTGATTGCTCTTCTAGTTGCTGTAGCATAGTCTAGACTCAGAACTGCTGAATTTAGTTCTGGTTATACAGACTGAACACTAAATCAGGAAATCTTTTATTGGAGAGGTCCCCATGTGCCCTCATGGGAGAAAAGGACAGTTTGGACTGATCTGATTGAAGGTTACTGTAAAAGGGCTAAATTTTGAGCTTTAGGATTGGTTAATTTGTTTCAAACCATTTCCACTTTGTTTGTTATAAAAGCCCCACATTTGCGTGGGTTTGCACTTGTTTTCAACACAGCTCGAGTGAGTTTGGTGACCTTCGTCTGCTGCAGCGATGTTCCAAAACTATTGTGTGGTCTATGAACACTCTGCTCAGTAACAAGTCTAGAATCCTCAAAATATGGAAACATTCCTAAAATGGTGCCAGGCCAGACCCAGCGGGAGGATGCCCCCCCCCCCCCGTTGTTGTAGGAAGTAACAGTCCACAAAAAACACAAAAATTGATAAGCCAAAGAAGAGCCATAAAGATGACAGGGTTATGCAAAAATCCCAGAACTTCTAGATATAAGATATACAAAAAGATTAAGAGAGAAATTAGAGGAAAGAAAAATACTTCCACATGAAAAACTTCAAATAAAAATGTGTGTTCATTAATACAACAGAAGAAACTTTGATCTGTTTTGAAAAAGAAGCATCTGAGGAAGTGTGAAAATATAAACAACAAAACCTAGAGATATTTGAAAAGTATAAAACAGAAATATGGACATGGGAAAGAGAGTGATTTGATATGGTGCAATATCTGTGCAAAGGCAAAAGTCAAATTAATCAGTATAAAGAAGGCAGCACCAAAGATATTCAAAGAGAAATACAGACAAAGGCATCCAGACGTGGAAAATTTCACAATAAAAAAATATCATAAAGAGGAAATGTAGAAAAGAAGATTAGTAAAGCAGAAGTAAAAAAAAAATAGAAGTTGAAGTTATGAAGTGCCTGCGAAGTGAAGGATTTGATGTAGAAGGTCTAACACACATTACATCACAGCAGGATGGAATGAGTCCCCAAAGTAAGGAGAAATAGGAAGATCAGGAGACATCTGAAGAAGAAATATGGACATGTGAAAGAAAAATACATTTAATATGGTGTAATATCTATGCAAAGGAAAAAGCAAAACTAATCAATACAAAAAGAGCAGCAGCAAAGATATTTGAAGAGAAATACAGGCAAAGAAATCCAGACATGGAAAAAATAGATTAGTAATGGAGAAGTTAAAGAAATAGAAATGGAGGTTATGGAGTGCCTATGAAGTGAAGGATTCAATATAGAAAATATAATTCAGAAAGCACCACAACAGGATAAAGCAATGGACCTCCAAATTAAGGGGAAACCAGTTGAACAGGAAGTCATTGGTCAGGTACCATATGAAGATATTTTGGAGCCTTCCACAGGAAACCAGTATAAACATAACATGTGCCCTCATTTTATGAGCTAAGAGAAGAGTTGCTTAATTTAATAGAGGTAGATAGACAGATTAAGATCAATGAAAGAAATAAACTGCAGAAGGTCAATAAAACCCAAAAAGTCAAAAGTTTGATAAAACAAACGAATACAGTAATTAGGACTACTCACAGAGATCCATGCAATATAATGGAAGTAAAGAGGATATGTTACTGTGCAGCTTAATTAATAACTGCTAATGTTCTATCACAAGAACACAGGGCTGTGAGGGAAAGGAAAGGGGGAAATCAAATACCATCATGAAAGTATCGAATAGAGAAAACTATAAAGCAATTAAGACAAGAAGTGTCACTGTTAGAAGGGTATAATATAGGGAACAGATTAACAAAAACACTTAGAAAGATAGATGTGATAAATGCAATGCACAGTATTAGAACAGATCAGGATCTATCATGCACTATTGCAAATAATAAATTAAAAATCTCAGCACAGGCAGAAAAACTTTGAAGATACACAGATAGATAAATATAAAGAAAGAGTACAAAATAAGCAATCTATTGATGACTCCAAAAAGTTCTATAGAGAATTGGGAAACAAGGCAAAAGGAATTGAAAGACTACCAAAAAAAAGAAGAAATATACATATTTTGGATATGTATTGATGAAGACCCTGTGGAATATAGCAAAGATGCTAACTGGATAGAAGAAGTAAAAGAAAGAATAAGAAGTTTAAAGGTGCAGGATCTGAAATGGGATGAAGTAACAGCCAGATAGACTGAGACAAACTTAAGAAAAGACTCTCATTGGAAAACCCTATCCCAGATGTAGTACCTAACTTCTGGTTAAAAGTATTAACATCTTTGCATGAAGATTTAGCCATGAGTCAGAACTATTCAAATGCGCACCCCGAACAGACACCGACCTGGCTAACAACAGGAAAAACAATGCTTCTGCTTAAGAGAGAATCTATAAGCTACCCTAAAAATTACGGACCAACAACTTGCCTTCTGAAGACATATAAACTATACACTGGAATTGATGCAGATAGAGTTTATAGTCATTTAGAAGAAAACTCAATTATGGCAATAGAACAAAAGGGCAATAAAAGAATGTCATATGGAACAAAGGATCATCGATGTGCTTTGTTCTGTCTGTGTGATAGCTTTAGATATTTTGCCAAACAGTATACGTAGCGTTTTTTCTGCTGTGCCCTGTATGTGTTAAATGCTTAGATGCTTACCATTTATGTTATTGTTTTTATTTAGTACTGCTATGTAACTTGGTCAAGGCTGGTAATCTGTTTTATTGGGGACTGCTTAGCACTCTGAGCGACAAATCCCATAGTGTACTCAGTGCCTCCTGAACCCCATACAAGCTATTACAATGGCTTTTTCTGTGAAATGCTTATCACATTTTGCGCACTGTTGAGCGACAAATCCCCTAGTCTGCTCAGTGCCTCCTGAAGCCCCTGATAAGCTTGTACACTGACTTTTTCTGAGGAATGCTTATCGCATTTTGCGCACTGTTGAGCGACAAATCCCATAGTCTACTCAGTGCCTCCTGAAGCCCCTTATAAGCTTGTACACTGACTTTTTTTCTTTTTTGGGAAATGTTTATCGCATTTTTGCGCACTAATATTACAGTCTTCTCAAGTGCCTCCTGGACCCCTTAAGGGCTAGTACACTGATTCTGTATTTGGGTGATATTTATTCGCACTGTTGAGCGAACAACTATATAGTTTACTCATTCCCTCCTGGACCCTTATAAACGCTTCTGGGAATATACAACGACAAAGGCCCTGACCTTTTCCACTTTTTTGGTTAGTGTTTAGCGCTATGTTCTGCGACTATTACTGATCTAATCAGTGCCTCCTGGACCCTCCTCAATCCCATCAGAAGCTTTTAGGGTGATTCATACCCCTATTGCCTTTTGCTATAATTTTTGTAACCTTCACTGTATGGTTTACCCAAGTATAAACTTCTTACTACTCTGCCCTCCCATCTTTTTGGGAACTGCGTGTAGATTTAAGAAGTGGCCTTACACGTGTAGACTGGGCTTAGGTCTTACTCCTTATAGGGCCTTCCTTCAATTAGCAATCTTCTTTACTGCATAGTATGGAGTAATGTGCCTGCCTCATGGTTCCCTTTGAGTTTAGATGGTATATCCTGTGACTTATTTAATGGTATATCTTGTGTTTTTTTACCAAACTAATGCAGTATTCCTATTGTGGATATGCACATGTTGTAGAACCTTGAACTGTGTAACTATGTAATGTGCTTTTGCCTAAACGCTGCTTTATTTATTGATTCTGTAGTTTTGACCAACACTGTTGTTCTTTTTTGGTGTTATTTGATGGAGCAGTGTACTTAACTACTATTTCTATGTATTTGGTTACTACTCTATATTGACACAACTGCATTTTTGAATTTAATTTTAATGCTTCTGTATTCTCTCCCACTTTCTCTCCTGCAACAGCTAATTCTCCTGCCTCTATCCAGTGTCTGTTTGCCTGGGTTGAAAACTGCTACTACTCTACGAGGGTACTTACTGACTCTTACCCTTGGAAAACCCTGGACCTTTTCACTCTGCTTCAAACACAGTACCTCAAGATTCAAAAGGAGTATGTCTACTTAATTGATTGTAGCCTATTACCATTTTTATCTGGTGAAGTTCTGTTAGCTCCCAGCTAAGCTTGCCAGCAGCAGCTACCACCCCACCCCCTTACTCTGTTTTACTGTTCCTTTCTCCAACCTCGTGTTCTACTTGGTGTGTACTCCCCTCCCAGTAGTATACGCTTTTTCTGCCCCTGAACCTTTGTGACTCCTCTTTGTACCTCTGCCCTATGCCTACTAGACGTCATTCAGTCCACATCTAGACTTATAGTACTTGCTTATTCCCCTACTTAACTCTTCATATCTTACCCTTCTCTCTCCCATCCCTCACCTCCTTTGTAGTGCCCTGTAACCCTCTCCCCCGTACGCTACCACGCTCAAAGCTCCTATCTGCCAGCCTTTTCTGTTACTTTTTAATTCCTCTCTGGATTCTGTGTGGCCCCCGCTCCGCTCCCCTCCCTACCCCCATATCCCACCCACCCCCAGTGATCCTAACCTTATACTACACTAGACACTCCCCTCACCCTTACAATCTATCCTACTATTTCCCGCTAAATACCTAACCCCTCCCCTCTACATACACTCCTTCCTCCTCCCTCCTCCTCTATTACTAAACCAAACTGATCTCTTATTACTAACTTCTTTCATTTCCCAGAATTAAAACACCTTCCTTAAACCTCCACTCTCTCCACCTTTACTACCTCTTTATATTCCTATTTCATACCCCTACATATCTCATACCTTCGTACCTTATACCATTTTTTTCTTCCACCTATCCTTCCCTCTTCTTTTCCTAATACTCTACCTAATCTTCCCTAACTTACATATGTCTCCACACTTACCCACCATGTTGATATTCTTAGCATTATTGTCTACCACCCTTTATTCTTCTTACTTTCTTACCTCCTATGAACACCCTCTTAAAAAACATCCAGACTACATAGGTAAACATACATCTATTATCCACACTTCTCTTACCACTTTCTTAAATTCTACCTCTACCCCCAGCTATCACCTTCCCCAATTCCATAGGCGCTCCCACCTTACCTATACCTTACCCTCAAATAAAAAAATTAAACAACTAACCTTTCTTAAAAACTGCTTCTTATCAAGACCTAATACTCCTACCCTACAAGATGGTGACATTCACCCCAACCCTGGCCCTACTTATTCCTCCCCTAAAGTATCTAGGCCAAACTGCAATAACACCCTACTTATAGGACATCTAAACATACGAAGTGTAAATAACAAAGTACCCTACTTACATGCCCTTTTAGATACTCACCACTTTGACATTTTGTGCCTCTCTGAAACTTGGCTTAAGCCAGCCACCAAAGACACTGAGATTATACCCCAGGGCTATAATATACTTAGGCTTGATCGTTCTAAACGTAAAGGTGGTGGAGTGGCAATTCTTTTCAAGAATCATCTTAGCATCTCAACCATCCTGACCTATCCAACACAGGATGTTAGAGCAAAAGCAATCATTGCTAAACTTCAATTAAATGCTCAAAAAGCCCTTTATATCATATGCATGTATATATCACCAGGCAACAATATTCCAATCTTAGAAGACTTTCTCTGTTGGGTTTCCACCAACTACCCACAAGAAACTATCATTCTGGGTGACTTTAATATAGACTGGAATACAATTAATAATGAAAATCCCTCCTACCATATAAATCTACACAGCTTTACTCAATCCATTACCAATACAACAAGGCTTCATAAACCCAGTAAGAAACAGAGTATCTTAGACTGGATACTTATAAACAAAACCAATATCTCATATAAAGTAGGAACTATGCCAGATGACCTCAGTGACCACTGCCTTACCTATATCTCTAGAAAAAAGACTGACTATAAAAACCTCCCCATCACTAAAACAATACGCTCTACCAAACACTTTCAAACTGACCTATTTCAAAACGAACTCAAAACATGCAACTGGAACCTCTTGAAATCACTTCCACTTAATGAAGCAGTATCTCTCTTCAACTCAACCTTCCTTTCTATTCTGGATAAACATGCCCCTGAACATTCTATTAGAATAAAAACTAAAATAGCCCCTTGGCTCTCAAAGGAAACTAAGAATGTAATTCATTCTAAGAATAAAGTTTGGGCCAAATGGAGACACCACAGAATCAACTCTGACTTTATTCATTTTTGTAAACTTAGAAACCTCACAAAAAAAGCTATTATCTCTGACAAAAAGAACTACTACTGTGAACTACAACAAAACCATTTCAACAATCCCAAACAATTCTGGTCTTCAATCAACAAACTACTTTCACCCGGAACAACTAAAACTCCCTCCCCTCTAAACGCTGACCCAGATACCCCTGACCATACTGCAAATGCTTTTAACTCCTTTTTCATAGAAACCATTCAATCTCTTGCTAAACAACTTAACACTAATAACTTCTACCCTCCAAATAAACTTGACTCCACATACAATTTCACTCTACAGCCCATCTCTACCTCTTTCATCTATAAGCTTATTCTCAAACTCAAACCCTGCACCCCCTCTGCTGACAATCTCCCTTCTCTCTTTCTTCAAAAGGCTGCTAAACAAATTTCTTACCCTATATCTATACTCATAAATAGGACTATCCAAGAGGGAACTATACCTGATATATGGAAAGTCTCTCATATCATCCCACTACATAAAGGTGGTAACTCTATCGACTACACAAACTTTAGACCCATTGCTCTTCTCTCACCTCTAGCTAAGATAATGGAAAAATGCATTCATCAGCAACTTGTACAGTATCTCTCTTTACACAACATTATAGCTAACAGCCAACATGGCTTCAGACCACACCATAGCACCTCAACTGCCCTCCTGTCCTTTGTTGATACCATCAACAACTCTCGCAACTCTAACCTTGTCACCTCTGCCCTTTTCATTGACCTTTCTAAAGCTTTTGACATGGTAAACCACTCTTCCCTTATTCACATCCTTGAATCCCTGTCATTTGACAACCTGGCTATAAAATGGTTCACTTCTTATCTAGGTAACAGACAACAAGCTGTTCTTTGGGACAACCATATCTCATCCTTACTACCTGTTTCCATTGGAGTCCCACAAGGCTCCATTCTAGGGCCTCTTCTTTTCTCCCTTTACATAAACGATCTTAACACTGTAATCCCTCAGGCAACCTGCATCCAATATGCTGACGACTCTACTATTATCTGTTCAGCATCTACCTCTTCAGAGCTACTCTCTCTAACTCAAACTACCTTCAACACTGTAGAAACTTGGTTTACTAGACGTTACCTTCTCCTTAATGCTAAAAAAACTAAACTTCTCCTTTTCACTCCCACGAGTCGAACCTCCCCTTTAAATTTCAACATCTTGTCTAATGACACCACTGTCATAACTCCTGACACAACAACTAAACTGCTAGGTATAACCATTGATAACAATCTCACTTTTGATCAACACATCAATAACATCATTAAAACTGTTAACAAAAAAATAGGTTCTCTTTACCGTATTAAACCATTTCTTACACCTTCCTCCAGAGCTACTATCGCCCACTCCCATCTGATATCTACTCTCCTTTACGCCTCACCCATTTTCAGTAACCTTAAGAAGGCTAACCTAAATAAACTAGCAACTTGTTACAATAGCATTGCCCGCTTTGCCACCAGTAACCCTTTCAGAACACATCACTGCCACAACCTACAACTCCTAGGCTGGCTTGAGCTTCAAAACTGTCTTATGATCTCACAACTTACTATTGCCCACAAGATACTTTACCATCCTGAAAACACCCCAATACTATCACAGCTGTTAGTCCCTTATAACAATCTTACCTCCCTTCGATCTTCTTCTAAACTCATGACCAAATCTGTAAAATCCCACAACTTAGCTGGAGACTCTCTGTTTGCTAATACTGTTGGTAGGACATGGAATCTACTACCCACAGATATCACTCTAACCTCCTCCTTACCACTCTTTAAACAAAAAATCAAGCAGTACTTCCATAACCACTGGCTTTGTTCATGCAGGACTCCTGACTAACCTTCAGCACTTCTCCTACTCAACCTTAACTTTCTTTCATTAATTAATACCTATACTTACTATACTATACTACACTTACTATTTTCTTTTGTCTTGCCCTACTCCCCCTACTCAACCTTAACTTTACTCTTTCACTAATATCTATAGTTACTTTTTCTTTTTCTCTTGCCCTGCTGTTCTCCTCTTATCCCCTGACTCACTCCTACTTTCTCTCCACCACCCTCTCAACTATCTCCCTAACTTGTCACTTTACTTGACTACTGTTTTCTCACTCTTTCCCTCTCTTGTATTTCTACATTAATTCCTTCACATCTCCTGCTTTACATCTCTCTCTTTGACATTTTTCTAAAACTTATAGCTAATCTTGAGCTTTTTAATATCCACTTTTAATGACCTAGTACAATTTTTACATTTTTGCTTCTAGTGCCTTAGGTTTTTTTTGTGTTGTACTTATTACTAAATGTATATTGTTAGTATGCTTAAATTTTGTGTGGAGCTTTTCTCCCCGGGCCTCTACTGAAAATGGACATGTATCCAGCTAGACTAGCCCGGTTAACAAATGGAAAATAAAATAAAATAAAATAAAAAATTGTTAAATAAAGTCATTCTGGAGAACTGTAAAAAGGGGAAGAATTTAAGTATGGCATGGATTGACTACAAAAAGAATTTGACAGTATCCCACATTCATGGATCAAAGAGTGCTAAAATATGTATAAGATACACTCTACACTGATCAACTTTATTACAGTGACCATGAAACAGTAGCAGACCACTTTGCAATTAAGACAAATGACAAATTATTAACCCAGGGATAAAAATTCAAAGGGGAATATTCCAGGTTCTCTCTCTGTCACCACTGCTATTAAGTCTTGCCTTTAACCCATTAAGATGTCTACTTAACAGCTTCAGCCATGGCTATAATTTGGATCCTAGAAAACAACAAAGTTTAAAGACTTCTCATTGATTTAAAACTTTATAGCTCATAAGATGAGGAACTGAAAGTACAACTGCAAGTTTTTAAGACTTTTTCAGATGATATAAGAATGTTATTTGGTCTTGATAAATCTGCAAAAGCAAGCTTTAAAGCAGGAAAACTGCAGTGCCCAGAAAACATCAGTTTGGGACAGGAATGTGATACAGAAGAACTTGAGCAAGAGGGATTGTATACTTGGGAATTGATGAAGGATCAACAATAAAACATGAAGAAATGTGAATTAAACTAGTAAGGAATATTTTAAAAGAGTTAAATTAATCCTGAAAACAGCATTGACATATAGGAAAAAATCCAAGCTATAAATCAATTTGCTATTCTTGTCCTAATTTATAGTTTTGGAGTGATTGACTGGCTTCAAAATGTGCTGGATAGATTAGACAGGAAAACAAGAAGGATGTTTCATGCTCACCAAATGATTTATAAAAAGCAGTGCATACCAAGATTATATTTTCCCCATTCTGAAGGAGGTATGGGCCTCCTTGAAATTGATTACATGTATAGAGCTGCAATTGTGGGACTGCACACATCTGTTGACCTCAAAAGTCCCAAATGTAGTGAAAGTTTTGAAACATGAGGAGAATAAATCTAAGATGACTTCCCTGCTTAGTCTAGCAGAAGCATATCGGTGACAAGCAGGAAAGGAAATCAAACCACAAGTAAATAAAAATCAGGCACCAACTGAATGTGCCAAAAAAAATAAAAGAAAGACTGAAGTGAAGGACCAGATGTGAAGGTCTGAAATGTGGAAAATGCATAAATATAGTTGCAAGTATAGAAAACTCCTTGAAGAACCTTGTGTTGATCAGGATCGAATGCAGGAATGGGTAAGGAAAGGTGAATTCAAAGCAAAAGATGAAAGGTTAATATTGGCAGCCCATGATATTGGGCTACCTATACGCTGGTTTACAAAGTCCATTGAACATGTTGGAGAAACAGACACATGCAGGTTTTGTAAAACAGAATTGGAAACAGTTGCACACCTTGTTGCTGGTTGTGACGTACTACTGGCAGAAAGAGTGTATAATGAAAGGGATAATAATGTGGCAATACTGTTGATCTAGGAATTGTGCAAATATTATGATATTGAAGTAGATGAAAAATACTGGAAACATGAGCCACAAAGCATCATAGAAAATGATGAAGTCTGCATTATATGGGATCATCCATTACCAACAGTTCAAAAGATAGATGCTAGAAAACTGGATATAGTGGTCCATAAAAAGAAGACAAAAGTAGCATTGTTAACTGAAATTGCCACACCCAGTAACTGCAGTGTCTAGTGCACAAAGAGACACAAAGTCAATAAAATATCAGGATTTGCTTGCAGAAGTGAATGTGGAAGAAAGATTCCCAGACAATTCCAATCATTGTAGGAGCAACGGGTCTTATAAAAAAGAATCTACAATTGTATTAAGATATGTTGCCAATACATGTAACTCCATACAAATTGCAGAAGGAGTCATTACTAGGCACATGGTGGGTGCTGCAAAGAGTACTTCTGGCTGACATCAAAGATTGAAACAATACTGATTTCATGAACTTTAATTGTAGCTTGACTTAGGAGTGGGGTCCATTCCCATCATGGTATTAGAAACCCAAAAGATTTGGAGAAATTAAAAAAGGCTAACAAGTCTAAACCTAGCATTATGGAGAGTCAGACTACCTTTGTTTCTCCTGCAACCTAGTTGTTATGGGTCTCCTGAGGCACTGTAGCAACTGCCTCATCTACACAGCCAACCCTCTCCTACTAAATCACTCTAGTATGGATTGCAAGAGATGTATCTACACCAAACAGCTGGAATCCCTGCTCTCTCACGCACCAAACAAGAACACAGAAGATGTCAGCTCACACACAACTCTTACACAAAGCACACATACCACAACTCATACACAAAGCTTGAGCTCAACATATAGACCATTATACGTGGAGGTACTCTACAAAAATTTACCTAAACCCCAAAGACCTCCTATGCAGAAGGCTGCTACACCTGACACAGCACCTACAGCACTCAAGACACATAACAATACCAGTGCCTCACCAACTAGGTCCTTAAGGTGCAACACACCCTAACCTAATTTTCTTGTTAATGGAGATTCTGTAGTGAGACACACTGACATTCCGCTCACCAGTTTGGATAAGGAGAAAGTCACGGTCAGCTGTCTGTCCTGTACCAGGATTTGTCAGATCACACATGTACTCTAGTCACTCATCAACAAGTACCGTTATGACTCAGTCATAGTTCATGTTTGTGTGAACAACTTCAGACGTACCTCATTGGAGTATATAAAGAGAAAAATTATTGAGCTCTCCGAATATGTATCCCAGGCAGGTATGTCCCTAGCCTTGAGCAACATTTTAATTTCACCTAAAATGATGCCACAATATAAATAATAAATGATTGATTTTAATAATTTTCTTAGTTTCTGATGTCATTCAAGGGGGATCCAGTTTCTGTCAGCTTGGGATGACATGGTTGCTAGACCTCGCTGCTTTGCCAGAGATGGTCTGTACCTGGCATCTCTGGGTTTTTGGCTACAGGCTAAGGCTCTTGCCTCCTCCATAGTGCCTTTTTTCAGGAAAGGTCTTAAAAACAAAACTTCTGACATGAAAATATCCAGCATAAACAAAATTAGGGTTATGCTGCTGAATGCTAGGAATTTAAACCAAAAGCTGCACTCCCTGGAAGCATTCCTTTCCTTGGATGATGTAGACATTTGTGCAGTCACAAAAACCTGGTTCAAGGCCACAGAGAGTACCCCAGCCTTGCAAGGCTACAATGCCTTCCACACCTTCAGACCACAAAATGAAAGTGTGAGAGCCAAAGGTGGTGGAGTATCTATCTACATTAAAGATAAATGCTCTTCCAGACTGGTTAGACAAGATGACTCTATGGAGTTACTGCAAGTCCAGATTACTGTGGGTAAGACTCCCCTTCAAGTCATTGCTAGTTAGAGGTCCCCCTCCATGAACCCAAGATGTTCATGTAGCTTATTTGGCTTTACTTGAGTCAATCAAAATACAACCTAACAGTCTTGACATAGGGGATTTTATCTATCCTACCAACAATTGGGAAACCTATATGAGCACCAACTTACTAGCACAGATGTTCCTTGACTTTGTTAACATAAATGCCTTAGAACAAATTGGACAAAGTCCTACAAAGGTCTATATTAGAACATCGAAGTTTCAAAACTTCGAATGTTCTAATATCGACCCCTATTCAGCGAAAGCTGAAAACATCGAACATACAGAATAGTGAATTTTTTCCTAGGGAAAAAATTTGCTGTTCCAAAACACATACACACAACACAAGCACACCAAACAAGCAGCAATCCACACACATACACCTAAAATCTTACACCTAACCCTACACTAAACTATACACACACCACTAACTAGCCACTTACCTTAACCCAAACCCTAACCCTAAGGTCCATCACTATCACACACTCACCTCACCTGCGCCCTAACCCTACCTCACCTACCCCACCCTAACCCTCACATCCACACAATCGCACACTTACCTGACCTGCTCCCTAACCCTAACTCACCTAACCTGCCCAAACCCTCACTTCTACACAATTGCACACATACCTAACCTGCGCCCTAACCCCAACTCACCTAACCTGCCCTAACCCTCATGTCCACACAATCAGACACATACCTAACCTGCACCCAAACCCTAACTAACCTAACCTACACTCAATCGCACATTTACCTGAACCCAACCCATAACTTTCCACAACAGCGCTGAAAATACTGAAGGAACAGAAATGGACAACCGAATTCTTTCCCTAGGAAAAAATTTGGTTTTCTGTTGCTTCGATATTTTCAGCTTTCGCTGAATAGGGGTCGATATTAGAATATTTGAAGTTTTGAAACTTCGATGTTCTAATATAGACCCTCCTACAAGGGGCTCACAAATACTTGACCTGGTTCTCCCCAACCTGGGAGACCATTGCGCTACTGTAAGTGTAGGACACTCGTTAGTAAAATCTGGTCATAAGCCAGACACTTTTGAAGTAGCAGTAACTCCAAAACCTATCAGTAATGAAGTCAAGTTAAAAAAAAAAAACTTCACCAAAGTCAACTATAACCTCCTAGGGGTTAGCATAAATGATTTCCAAGCCCCAGTCCCCACAGATGGTCTTGCAACTATACTAACGTATACTATGATGCCCTGTACCAACACTTATACAAGTGTATCGACTTGGCTATGCTGGGTAGGGCCAAAGTAAGAGTCTCAAGAAAAAAACAAGCCAGCCTGGTGGACATCTCCCTTAAATAAACTATACAACAAGCATAATAAGCTGTTGTCTAAGAATACCAAAGGGACGTCCCAGCATGGGAAAATTACCCTCCTAAGCCTAAATACACAAATAAAACAACTTATAAAATCATCTCAGGGCAACTTTGAGAAAAATTTTGCAACTACAGCTAAGAATAACCATAAGGCTTTCTTGAGCTACATCCGTTGCCTAAAAGGTAGGACCCAGATGTGAGCTGAACTAGTGACAAATGTTATCACACACACACTGATCCTGCAGAAATTGCTAACCTACTAGTGGACAGGTTTGGAGAGACGTTTTCCCCTTTATCCCCTCCAAACATATTACAAACCATACCTTCAACAGCTCCCTTGCCC
Organism: Protopterus annectens; assembly: GCF_019279795.1. Taxonomy (NCBI): domain Eukaryota; kingdom Metazoa; phylum Chordata; order Ceratodontiformes; family Protopteridae; genus Protopterus; species Protopterus annectens. The sequence goes on from NC_056747.1 coordinate 996,049,001, forward strand.
TATATATCTAAAGAGCAGGTCATCAAAGCTCTGTTGAAGGCAAAAAACACAGCCTCTATGGGTCTTGATGGCATCCTGGGCTGCATTCTAAACAAACTAAAACAGGAATTAGCAACCTCCTTAGGCACCCTACTTAATCACAGCCTGAATACATGATTTGTCCCAGCTGAATGGAAAACTGCAACTGTTTTTCCCCATCCACAAGGGTGTCTTAGCAACAGATCCAGGGAATTATAGACTCATAAGCCCGACTAGCCTTATCTGCAAGGCCATGGAACATATCATCATGGACCTCATAAATAAAGATACAGGTGACTTCAAGCCCTTGATCCAACCCAGTTCAGTTTTGTAAAGGGTCACTCATGCATGTTAAACTTAGTAGACTTCTTTGAAAATGTGACCAGGGCCATAGATGATGGCAAATCTATGCACACATCATGTCTGGATTTGGCAAAAGCCTTTGACACATTCCTCCATTCAGGCATTATTGACAAACTCACCAAACTAAATGTCAGTCCCTTCATCATTAGGTGGATCACAAATTGGCTCACTAACTGTGCATATGCTATCAAAGTGGGTGATTCCATCTCAGCTAGCAGTACTGTCACCAGTGGGGTTCCACAAAGGTCAATACTGGGCCCTCTTTTGTCTGGTATTTACTTCTCAGAAGTTCAGGCCAAAACAAAGGGGATATGGCTGACCAAGTTTGCTGATCACTGCAAACTTGGTGTGATCGTTGACTCCCCAGATGAAGTCAGTATACTCCAAGAGGGGCTTACACAGACCAGTGATTCGTGCAAAAGTCATTGACTCAAATTAACTGCAAAAAATGCATCATCATCCCCTTCATTAAAAGCACTCCCGACTACCTATCAAAAAAACAACAATACCTTAAGTACAAAAGCTGTAGAGAGGGATTTGGGCACACAAGTAGATTGTGACCTAAACTTTGACCACCATGTGTCCACTATAGTAAGAAAGGCATTCTATGTCACACATTTGATTAGCAAAAGTATAGCCTCAAGAGCAAAAGAGGTTATGATTGCCCTATACCCATTCATTATCAGGCACATAATTAAGTATAATGCCCCCTTTGATATGTACTGTAGCAGGCACCTGCAGCAATGGGAGATACCCCAGAGAATTTTAACTAAGAAGATCCAGGGACTTCAGCACATGCTTTGCACAGACAGACTGAAGTCTTTGTCACTGTACTCAGCAGCATATAGGCTGTTTAGGGGAGACTTGTACCTGGCTTACAGAGCAATCTCAGACCCCAACCTGATGAAGTTGCTGTACATCCATAAGTCAAATGGGACTAGAATTACCAGGTCCAGTGACCTAAATCTGCCTATGATTTAAATAGGATATGCTGGAGAGACAAATTCATCTCACAGAGGTTGCTACTTTTCTGGAATAGGCTACCAATTCATATTAAGCAGAGCACCTATATGGCTCTGTTCAAAAGTAGCCTGGATGAATGGATGGGAAACCACAAATTCTTGCTGGGAATATCTCCCACATCCCTCTTGGACACAGGCAGTCATTATGAATAATAATCGTAGGCATTGACTAGACTTTTTCTCTTGTAATGTAATGGGTATAATAGGCTAGGCTTAAAACAGCCTTCGGTCAATAGCCTAGTAAGCTCCTACGAACCTACAGTATAGAACACATTGATGCAGAAGTGGGGGAAAACAATCAAGTTTAGGTTGATTCTTGAAAACTGCCTTGCATAGATTTTAAGTGACAGCATTGCTTCTTTTGTACTTTTGTAACTGGAGGTGAAATTCAGCTATATAATTTCCATTGGTAGTGAGATTATGTTAACTTTTGCAGCAGCAATTGTCATATATATTATATGCTCAATACACTTGGGGAGAGAGGGGGAGATTAAAATAATTAGGATTGTTTGATGGTTGAACTGGGTAGATGAAGTACTATTTTTTTATATTGTGCTGCATTAAATAGTGTTTGGCAACATAAGAAGTGCACTATATTTCACAGTTGTGCATTTCTGCATTAGACCCTGTCAACAGGATAATAAGTAAACTAACAGGAGATATGTCTAGGTATGTAAGTTTGGGAATACCAAAATGGAGGATTACATATTTTAGAAGGATAAGTAGAACACCCATCTCAGTTATTTCCCACTGTTTGCTACACAACATGCAGTCTGTAAATGTTACATTTAAGCACTTTAGAATAAGCAGATTGAATTTTTAACATATATGAAAAAATAGACAATGACCCAACTCTTTTCACAAACAAAACTGCCTCGTATTTCTAACAATTGACAAGACTAGCCAATAACTCTGCTGTTCATAAAACATAAAATTAGGTACTACAATTGAAAACTTCACTAGAAGTCTGTAGAAACATGGCAATTACATCTGCTAGAGATCAGCACAGAGAAAAAAATAACACAGGTAGATGGCAGCACACTAGAAACTGTAACTGCATTTCATAAAGCAAAAATTAGGCACTTTCACTGAATTCTACAGCAAAAAAGCCAGTAGAAACTTGTTAATATATTTTCTAGACATTAACAACAGAAAGACAACAACACTTAGCCAGATTGCAACAGAGTAGAAGCTTATTTGCAATTGTTTCTAGTGCATGGTTGAACCACTATGAAACAGAATATTTCTGTTAAGAAATTCAAAAATGCAAAGTGCCTTACTATAGAGTGAAGCAGCTGGTTGGACAGGAGGTCACTTGGGTAATGGGACAGAGAGGTGATTTTGAATTTGGAGCCACAAAGGCAAAAGTAGTTGGAAAACAAATGAGGTGACGGGAGTGCCAATCAGGTACTTCAATGACATGTAGTTAATCCCTCCAAAGATGTTTTACTACCAAGAACAATTTTAATTGTGTTGTATTTACTAAGATGACATCTCATTTCTTCTACAAGATTTGTGTCCATAGTAGAATAACTAGTGATTATTTAGTGTAAAACAAGCTGCTCCAGTCCATTTCAGTTTACTAATTCTCAAAATGTCAAAGTTAATTCTTGTCATTTCATTTTAACCAAAACAAGTTTACCTTAACTCTTAGTTGTTATATTCCACTTTACAGTAGTGCATAGTTCTTTACAAGACCAGCCTTTCTTTTCATCTCTAAACACCTCAGCAGATGAATGTCCTTTCAGATTTAATCCACGTGTCATAGCTTCTAACACTAATTGCACTTGTCCTCTTCTCTTCTGTACTAGTATGCTATGCACTATTAGACCTGAAGGTCTTGTCTTTCTGTGCAATTTCATAATGTTTTTAATTGCTCTGGTCTGTAGTCCTTAAAAGCTTTATTGGCAAACAATAATGTGGTGGAATGCCATCACAGTCAGCCCATCTTGAATGATCCTAAATGGCATAGCTCACAGACTCACTGAGATACACAAGTTACATCACCATGGCAATGCAACCGTCCAGAAGGGCACAGTAGTAATTACTTATTCAGTAAGTTTTAAATGATAGTGCTATTTCTTGATCTTTATATTAACATCTTGCAGATCTGGTGTCTCTTTTAACCACAATCTCCATATTATAGAGCCACTTTGTAGGATCTAGCTGCTTAATTACTACTTCTTGTGACTCTGTAAACTTAAATTTTGCCCAGTTTTCATTTATGCACAATGGGTATACTATACCAAAAATAAATCTCTTAAGTTGCATTTTGTAGCAACTTTATGAGATATTCTACCTGCAAGTATTCCACACCTTCATACAAATCAGTATCTCTCCATACAAACACACCTCATTTTTTCCATTTTTGCACATGTAGATGGGGTGTCAATTATCTAGAGTCAAGCTTTACACCACCAGGTAGCCAGCCCTGCCATGGTAGTTCTACCACACCACACACTCGCATGCCCACTCACACCTATGGCCAATTTAGAGTGTTCAATCTATCTTCTGCATGTCTTTGGTATGAGGAAGGAAACCCGGAAGAAACCAACATCATTCTTTGCCGTGGGCATTGCATTCTACACATAATGTTTCTCTGTTTGTCTCTACTTATAATGAACTTCTCATACAGTGTTTTGCTACAGTGGTTTGACAATACAGCTTAGAATAAAGATTCTTTTCTGTTTGTGTTTTGGACCTTAAATATCATTTTATACTGTCCTTGCAGTGAATATGCCTTTGCACTATAAGTCGCCTGTTCTTTCAAGGATTTTGACTTCTCCCTCATGCGTTGCTACAGCACTGTGTCACAGTTAGCTTCTGCACAGACTCAGCGTCAGTCTATTTCATGTTTTATCTATACACTGCATTTTTCGCATTCGCTCTTGCAAACACAGTCACACATAACTTTCACCCAATATATTTGGTTGTTTTAGTTACACTTGCAAAAGGATGACCTTAAACAATGACCTGTATATACTGCTTGTAAATATACAGCTTAGTGAATAATATAGTAGAATACAAGCAGATTTATTCAACTTGTACTTTGAATATATCATTTTATATGACATATTTCATTCTGTACCAGTAGCAACCTCGTCATTTATCCCTAGCTTTTCAGCCCAGATTCATTCTGACTCTCATCCACGCAGTGATTGCTTTTATTTTTTAACACATTTGTACTCACAGGCATTTTAGGTTGAGACTGGCCATTTGTATTCACAAGTAGAATATTTTGCTGTCTACAGAGTCATATTTTATTTCTATATTGGAGCATTTTGTGCATATAACTATTGCATTTACTTAGGATGCCAGACAGAAATGTGACAGACTTGTGACTGACACTTTAAATTCTGGTCATAAAAGTAAGATCCATGTGCTACACATGTTTACAGTAAGATGGTTGTATATTAAAGAAGTCCTCTTATTTCATAGTCTTCTTAGATATAATAAGTTTAAATAGCATGGGTGTTCAAGACATACAGGGTAAAGCACCACTGCTAATACACTTAAAATGCTAAAATATGAGCTTCAACATTTACTTTTCATGTTAGTGATCACAGCTTTGTGATCATACTTTTTTTTTTTAAATTTTGGTCACTACTGCATGACATTTTAGTCCCGAAGCCATTTACACAGGATATGATTTTATAGGTGCCATCTTGTTTAAAAATGGTTACCTAAATTTCTTATTATTAATATTTTGAACATTCCTAGGTTTTGTTTTCGATTCATACAATCAGTCTCAGTCATGCACCTCCAATTCCACCGTTAGGCCATTAAGTTGCACAACTGACAGTTTGCTCATACACTCATGCAGCACGCACCTTCAAATCAGTTTATTTTAATAGATTACCCATTAAGATATAATTTCTGATGCCACAAACTATTCTACAACATTTCATTATATCAGACTATTTAGCAAATTCAGAGTTTTGAACTGTGTATTTTAATTCAGTGACATGAACCTCATTTTTACTGGTCCTTTTGACAGCTTGTGAAAAACAAATGGCCCACATAATGTTGAATCTTCTTTGACTTGCAGTATACTTGAAAGTTCAGTTTTCTTACTACAAGTCTGTTATTTTCCTCCTCTTCAAAACAAAAATATTAGATACCTTAATGGATTTGGTGTCGTGATTTGCCTGAAAGTTCCATTCTATCTCTACAAATCTGCTATTCCCCTCCTCTTCAAAACAAAAGTGTTAGATACCTTAATGGATTTTGTGCTGTGACATGAAGAAATATGGAACACTGGATGCATTCTGGTTTGTCCACTAGGACTCTTGTAGTGCATGCAGCCCAACACCTAACTTCCTATGTTTCTATGTTATGAGAAGTTCTGCAGCAACTTCAAATATATCAGTGGTTTTAGGGTTCTCAATTTTGAGACAAAATTTGAAAAAACTTGTAAAAAACTCTCCTATAACAAAGCTGCTACACCAGATAAAGAAGTCAAAAAATGATTCTTTGGTAATAAAACTTTAAGTGTAACTCTATGACATGTATACTTCCACAATTCTGATGTCATGTCAGATCCTCAAGGGAAGGTATTTATAGCTTAACAGTTCATGATTGCACATGGAGTAATGGAATGTACAAGCACACATGCAATGTTTCCTTCATAAACGTTTACTCCAATATGCAGATCCAGCCCCTGTCACACTCCATATTATTTCTATTACAAAAGTTTACAGTACATCAATACTTAGTTTATGGAAGCTACTTAAGCATTTTAATTATGGATTCACTGGAACAATCAGTGATTCATTCAGTCTTAATTAACTAGTCACATGACCACAGTTCAGTTTTATAGGGAGAATAAGAATACCAAAGACAACATTGAGAATGAGAGAGATAACATTTGATGACAGAATTTTTATCAAATGCAATCTCACCAATCTTGATTCCTCCAAATCAAGCACCGTTAACTACTTCATTGTGTGTGTGTGTGTGTGTGTGTGTGTGTGTGTGTGTGTGTGTGTGTGTGTGTGTTGTACAGCAGGATGTCTGTGGATTTAAACAATTTATTCACTCAAAACGTGTACTTTTCATCCTATGCTTTTACAACTGTGATGTTAGCATATCTAAGTAAGGGAACTGAAGATGTCTGCCACATAGGGATGTGGGGGGGGGGGGTTGTCTCATAATATGAAAATGTCTTTTCTGTGTCATCAGCAGTTTGGTGGGTGTATTTTTTGAAGAGTCTAAATTATGAACTTTATAATGTGGGAGAGATGTTCATTATGTTTAATAGGAGATCCAATGATGCTTCTTTACTTCAGCAACTGTATTTAGGTGTTTGAATGCGAGGAGAGCCCAAGATGGTGGAACTATGACCTCAGTAAAGTTATTGCTATAAAAGAAATGATAGACAGATGTTATAGTTTTTATAAGCCAGTTGACTTCATAGTTTCCCATCTGTTGCTGCAAGGAAAAGCATCTTCCATGAAGTATTATTTAAAATCACAGAAGAAGCTGGCTCAAGCCGATCCAATGGCAGCTTTTTTTCTCAGGAAGTTAAGTCAAAAACATGAATAATTAGATGCTGAAAAATGATCTTGTGGAGACATCCCTGTTTAGGAAGAGAAGTTGGTATAGACTAGGAAGACAACATGAGCAACTAACAAATGTCCAAAGACAAATCTTTATCAGGTGATGTAGACTAGTGTGGCATACAAAGGTTAGTAAACATTCTGGCACCAGTGCCTGTGTTGTTCCTATGTGACCCTGAAATGCTATTCTGTCATACAGTGGCAATCCACTCTGGGACTACTACCTCTTGTTGTTTGTACTGCTTTATGTACCTGAAAGATCATGATGAACAAAGCCAAAGAATAGTGATCTGTATCTAAATACGTTAAATACTGTAGATATACGATAGAAATCATAAAGGACAACTTTCCCAATATTAACTCTTTCTCTGCTTTCACACATTCAAATATAGATGTTGAAACTCTTTTACATGTGACCATTTCTTTATCTTGAGGGTTCCTCTAAGGCAATCATCAGTGATGGGGATTTAAAAGTGTGTCCTTTAATTTAACAAAGACACACCTATCTCAATAAGTTGTATTACTTCTGCTAAATGAGTCCTCAAAGTTGTCTCTCCATTATAAATAGAAGTTGAATAAACTTTTCAGCTTTAACTTTTCCTTTCTTATTTTATTTATTTTATCCTTTCATCAAAGCATAGCCTGTCTCACTTTAGGTCTGCACACCAAGTCCTGTTTCAACAAAAGCTTCCTATTGACTAGAAGTCCTCCCCAATATTCAAAATAGTGAATGACAGCTTTTTTGCACAACAGCAAAAAGTAACCAAGTATCCCAACCATGCAGACTTCATCAAGGGGAGAATTCATTTTTACTGTGTTGCATTTGGTACTGATTAGTATGTCAATAACATGCACTTGTATGATTGTTAATGTCTTATAACACAAGGAAAATCTAAGTGTTTGCATTGTTTTTTTTCTTTGCTTAATCATCCACATTGTGGCAGAAAAAGGTCCTTGGTCCACTTCCCTTACTCAGTAAACAAATGTCAATAAACAAACAAATAAGTAAACAGAAAAATATTCTTGAATGATGGTAAGCCCTCCTGTACCACTTTGTACCTCTGCTACTTTTAAGTGTCAATGGCTCAGCAGGTAGCACACTCACCTTTGTAAAAGACTAGAAGGCTGTTGGTTCTATTCCCCCACCAGCCGGATGGATTGATGACACTGCAGTAAAGTGCAGCATTTGGGGGGCAATTTCACTCCTGAGTATGGCACCCTTTAGATGATATGTTAAAATGAAATCCCTCTTGCTAGTGTTGATTGCAGCTCCAATGACTGTAAAAGATCCCATCTACAGAAAAGAGTTGGGGAAGGTCAACAAACAAAAAATTGCTAACTCTTAGGTCACAAAACCGCAGAGTGGTGGTGTTAAATTATTGCCAGCCATGGTAGTGTTTCTTTTGTTGGAGGTTTTATAGTCTGGATTACCTTGGTGTGTTTTGTGTAACCATCTCAGTTTCACAATAGTTAAAATGGCTATAGGAAAGAATCTTACACCTTCAAAATGATATACCGATCAATGTGAAAGTTCATTGAGGAATAAATGAACTCTTTGAAAAAACATATATGAATCGATATTCAGTGAAAATGTTCTTACTGAAAGGGATTATCTCTTTGATACATAATTCTTCAGATTGTTTTTTTTCTTCTGATCCTGTCTTCAGTATACATGGTATTTAGTTTGTTCTTCAATTTTTATGTAACAATTGCTCCCTTTCTATAAGAATGCCCACCCATTCCACAGCACATATATGTGCAGCAGCCAACCATCGGTCTTTGAAGGCTGCATCTTCTGCATCAGTAGAGTCAAAAGATGTGGATGGGATCTTAAATGCTTGTAACCCTCAAGGGGAAATGTCTAACTCAGAGTATCTTAATAAGCCCAGTAAATTAAAATGAGAGCGAGTCTCTCTGAAAATAAGTTTTTCAAAGCTTTCAATAGTGTCTTGTACTTCTGGAGAGAAGGAACCATTAGCAGTAGAGCAAATACTGGCAAATGGATTGCTATGTCTCTGCAATCTCTCTTCAGCATATTTGGAAGCAAAATTATTAAGCATAGACTCACCGCTGTTACAAGAATTTACAGTCCCAGAAGTATTATGTTGGATACCTGACTTAGCACTTGGAGCAGAGCCATGTACCACAAAGTTATCCATAGATTTCTGTGATGTAGTACCAGTAACGCCCAAATTAGCTGTTAATAAAGTAAAATCCTGACAAAAAACATGGGGAATAATAAACATCAGATCTGAAGCCATAGACCAACAGCAAACACAGCAACCAACACAGCAAACGAGAACTGAAATAGAAAACGACAGGAACCAGATCCAAAATATTTATTGCACTTAGCGCCTCAGCCACTACAGCCACCAAAGAGTAAATATTTTAATAAAACTTTCTCCTGTATATATACTCCTTTTTAAAATCTGACTTTTTCTTAATTTAAGTCTAGGCCATTTCAATAGTATGTCCAAAATTATACTGCACCATTGAAAACATGTCAGTGAGTGGCAGAACTCACTGATTTTTCCATTCAAATTCAACTTTCAATAATTGTTAAACAAAATCTCACCTCACATAAATTCAGAGCTTGTAAAAACCTTTTGTTTTTTTTCACTTAAAGTCAGACTAATTTTAAAATATGCCCCACTTCAAAACCACGAAAAACAAAATGATTAATAACATTTTCACAAGTGAGATGAGCATCTTAAGCATTTTTGGGTGGTAGAGCCCAATCCACCATGTAGTGGTTGCACTCCTGTCGCCAATGAACATAATTACCAAAAGGTCACATCATCTTAGAAGCAAGAGACTTTCCCCCAACTGCACTGACCATGTCCTGTAAGGCAGATGCAATCAGTAATTGAAAATAGCATCATGCAATTACTTTTTTTTAATTGATGATGCAATCAACCAGCTAAAATCAACAAAAGTGTATTCAAGAATATTGTTTTCATTAGACTCGGCTACATTACATTTAATCAACATTCTTACATTTCAGTCTAAGTATTCACTGCTGACAGCATTTTGAAGACTGGCCAGAAAGGTTACACAATATGTATATTTCTTTAGGAATTGTTTCTGTTAGAGTCTCATAGCTCAAAATGGGATAACAGTATTCTATAATAATTTATATATATATATATATATATATATATATACAGTGATTTTAAATTAAGAAAAAATAGGAATGTGCTTTATGTGGTTTATTGGAGAATTAGGTCAGAGCAGTTAACCTAATTATTTATTTATTTAGTTTTTTTTTTTTTTGCACTAGGAAAATTCAGTCAAGCATCTATTGGTTTTGAAGCAATGAGAAAAACTGGCAATGGCACACGATAACAATGGTCTGTTTTAGCACATTACAACCAACACTGGAAAAGCAGTGATATTTTAGATATGGGCTTACCTTTTCATAGGTTTACAGGTTTATAGAAGGCTACTAGGCTAATGGCCTTAGAGCCTTTAAAGCTAAACCATATTTACCCCAAGTTGCTCCAATTGTCAGTGGTTAGCTAAGAGAAGTTTGCATAGGTAAGGGTCTATGGTAGCTAATAATGACTTTTATGTCTGGGCTAGACATGGGAGCCACCCCAAAGTGAATTTTAGTCACCATTCCATTGATCTAGGTTGCATTTTAAGAGGGTCATGGAGGGGCCCTGTTTCAAATGAAATGGAAGCTTGTTGCAGAGAAGTGGCAGTCGCTGGGAGATGTAGCTAGCTCTCTAGCATGAGCTGTTCATGTCAGAGGCTAGGTTAAGATCCGTAGAGCAAGTGACCCTCATTCAACTTGATTTACAAATGTATAGCATTTCTATCAGGGCAAGGTCAGGGGATGCCCTGTAAGCCAGGCACAGGTCACCACTTACCCTTACACTTAGCAACTTGTAGGAGACAGAATACAGTGGCAGGGCTTTTATTCTTTCTGCATAAGACTTGTTTTGTGTACCCTGCAATTTCTTGGTGAGAAACCTCTGTGGTCTCGCCAATTGTTGCAGGTGTGTGGTGAGTTACATGCAAAAGGGAGCATTGTACTCAATTACTTGTCAGATGAGAGCTGAATATAATGGAGTTATAACATCCATAGATCTAGATGTGATGCCTTTACTTATAAGATGTGTCACATAGAAGGATTTTCTTACTACTGTGGATATATGTGGTCAAAGTTCAGGTATCCATTCGGAGTACCCAGGTCATGGCTATAATTCTGAGTACCCAGATCATGTACCATTAGATCTATAATTAGGGTTCCTGTCATTAATGTAATTAGCAGGGATGTCGGCTTTCCAAAGGGAATAGTAATGCATTTTTTGCTTTAAGCCCGTCTGCAGTATATCAACATCTCCCAATGATTGCTTCAAAGTTGCAATTGTCAGCAAACCTGGTCAGCAACAGGCCATCCAAATTGGCCTGGACTTCTAAGAAATAAATTCTGAACAGTAAGGGTCCCAGCACAGAACCCTGTGATACATCACTGGTTACTGGTCATTTGCTAGATGTGAGGTCACCCACTTTGATAGTATGTGCTTTGTTGGCGAGCCAGTTGGCTACCCATCTGGTAATATAAGGGTTAATTCTCAATTGGTGGAGTTTCTCTATAAAACCTGGGTGGTGGATTGTATCAGATGCCTTGGCTAGGTCAAGATAGTCTTTCCCTCGTCCAGTCCCTTGGTGACATTCTCGAAGAAGTTAACCATGTTTAACAGGCATGATCTACCTTTAATGAATCCAAACCGGTTTTGGTCCAGAGTTTGGAGATTACCTATGTCCTTGTTAATAAAGTCCATAATGATTCTTTCCATAGCCTTGCAGATGAAGCCAGTCAAGCTTATATGCCTATAATTCCCAGGTTTGGTTGATGCTCCCCCTTTGTGCAGAGGGATTACTGTTGCTGTCCTCCATTCTGCTGGAACATAGCCAGTTCGCAGGCTGTGGTTAAACAAGGATACAAGTAGGTCTGCTACATCATGTTTTAAGTTGTTTAAAAGGGAACCTGGGATGTTATCTGGTCCCATTGACACTATAGTTTTGGCCTTAGAGAGTGCTGAGTTGACCTGCTCTCTTGCAATAATAGTCTTGAGGAATGGTGGCAGTATACTTTGGGGAATGCCTAAGGGGACAGGGAGTGAAGTTTGCTTCAAATCTGTCACCTAGCAGGCTGGCTATCACTTCTGGTTGAGTATGGGTGGTGTCATCCACAATCAGTACAGTGCATAGCTGAGTATTCCCTTTTAGGTTTTGGACATAGATAAAGAATTTCTTGTAATTATCCTTAGCTAGGGAGGTTATTTTTGCTTTGTAATTAGCCTTGGAGGAACTTGACAATATCTCTAATTTGTTTGATTCAGCTAGAGAGGGTTATCTTCCATTGCTGAGCCAGCTACCTTATGTTCTTGGACATTAGTTTCTTTACTTGTTGTATAGTCTGTCTAAACTAGGGGTCCACCAGGGTGGCAAGCTTTTTCAGCAAGACCTTGTTTTAATCAGGTCGGGTACAGCCAGTGCTTTAGATCATGTATTCTTTATACACAATACCTGGATGACATTTTATTGTTTGTGATGGGGGACCTGAAGACATTCCCCTTTTCCTTTCCTATATCAATCAAACAACCAACTTTCTTTGTTTTACATATGAATGCAATAATGCTCATATCAGTTATTTGGACTTTTGATTTGAAAAAATCTGTATTGATAACAGATTCACCTTGAGGATTTATAGGAAGGAGACATATTTGAATAGTGTTTTGGATTTCAAGAGCTCCCATCTGATGCACCAGAATACAGCAGTAGTCAAAGGACAGTTCGGTCAAGCTGCCAGCATGACTACAGACAAGGATGCCTTTCTGGATGAATGTAGTCTCCTTAAGGATATGTTTATGAAATGAGGATATCCAACAACATTTATTAAAAATCTCACAATTGAGGCGATCAATAAATGTGAGCAATGTCATTTTAGACTCATACTGGATGATACTCACAATCAAATGGTACATGGGGATGTCTAATGCATTCCACAGTTGTGATGCACCAGTCACTGACAAAGATATGATACCAATTTCCACTGTTTTTAAAAATTCTATTATTACCGTTTTTTTCAAACAACAGTTATATATAGTACATATACTATATATACGATATAAAAAAACAAGATCAGCGTAATGCATTAGCAAAACATGTTGCAGCTTCACCAGGACATGGTTTTAGATTTAGGGTGTTGCAGAAAGTCAGGATTAACAAGAAAGGTGGAGACAGAATGAAGCATTTAGAAAGGATAGAGTTGGACTGGATATTCAAACTATGTGCACACTGTGAACCAGGTTTAAACCAATTCATCTGTATCAAACCTGTTTTAGAAGGACGAAAATTAAAATAGATAAATGGTTTTTATTTGAATATAAATATGTCCTTTAATGCATATTTTTTGCTGTTTTTAGCAGTTAGCTATATATTAATTATTAGAGAAATGTTAATAATTAAATAAATGCATTTATCTGGACATTTATATGAATGTTTATTTTTATATTATTTTTATATAATTTAATTCTATATATATATATATATATATATATATATATATATATATATATATATATATATATACACATATATTTTCATAATACTTTTTTAAAGTTGAATGACTGTTTGTCAAGCCTAAGCTATTGAGAAATTTTGATCTAACATTTTTAATGATTGATACTAGAAAGTTTTTACTCACAAGTTAATGAATTTATTTGATGATTATTTAACTAATCATTATATTGAGACTAATTGATACAACTATATAAGAGTGCCTGAAATGAAAATGAATTAGATCTGATGAAGCGTACCAGTGGTGTACGTGAAAGCGCTTATCCTGTTTCCTTTGTTTGTTAAAATAAATTTTACTTTGTACAATTTGTACATTTTGGTGGTCCTTCGAAGTTTTTTGGAGATTCTGCTGTTCGTTTTTACCAAGAAGGATCTTTGGGCAATTTCTTATGCTACTTCTATTACATATACAATATACCATGAGTGTAACACATCAAAGATGTAGATTGTCCTTTCTAGTTGCAGATCATCAGTGTCAGCACTACTGTCTAAAATAGGTATAGTGTAAGGACTGCAGTTAATTTTAAGTCCAAAGCCACAATACTTCCATTAGCTTATGTACTGGTTGTGGAATTAACAGTGCACATTTCATTATTGGTATGTTTTTACAGTCAAAACATTGTTTGCATTTGGATAAATATCTTTAAAAGATGACATTACAATGAAAACTGACAAAATAAAACAGTAGGCGTGGTGTGCATAGATTCCAGTAAGGTTTTAGATTAAAAAAATCTGAGGTAGCGGCATGGCCAGGATGCTAACGGGATAACAGCAGTTTTTTTCTGGTCTGATATTTCATCTATTTCTGACAGTTAAAATCATTTTTAAGCTTTTTATCAGCCTTATTGTCAAAGATATATATAACAAAGTCTTTCTAAGATAGGGACAAAAATTTTAACCCGATACTTTGAGATTTTCCAGTCAAAATTTTATATGAAAATTCACCTATATTAACAGCTCTGAAATGAGTCACATAAAAATCAGCACTCAATATCCTACTTTAAAAAAAGAATTGCAGTCTATTTTTGTCAACATTTAGGAAACTCAGTAAAAATGGATAGACTGAACACAAAACTGGATAATTTTAAAGAAAATGTTCTAAACAAATGTTTCAAATTCAGGAGGTTCTGCAACATCAAAAGGTTCAAATCACTGGCATTGAGGATTCACTGAATGACATGGAGGGTAGACTAAATGAAAGAGGAACACAATATTGAATTTTTATTAAAACACAACATGATTCTCTTGAATAAACTGGGTGATTTCATAAACAGATCACGCAGAAATAATATAAGTAAATAGACGGAAATGACATGAACTTTCTTGACATCCCAGCCTCCTAAATTTTTGGATTACCTGAAGCTATGCCATTTTGTGTTGAGAGAGCAGATATATCTTTGGTCGCTACAACTTTTTCAAAGAACAAATCTTTTTTGAGATCTACAATGGTAAGTTTTTTTTTTCTTCACAAGATAACCTATTGTCAAAATTGCTTGGTCAAAGTCTCCCATTAAAATACAAGAGAGAATAATTTGTTTTGATAATAATTCTTCTTCTTCTATTTCCGAAAGAAAATGCTTTCTTTCACTGATTAGAGAACTAAAGAATAAACAAATGAAAGTCCATTGGTTGTTCAAAGCCAGACTAAAATCTTTCTTCCTGATGAAACTGAAATTTTTGAGAACTTGGATGCAGCTGTTGCCTATTTGAAAATAAATAATATATATTGAACAAACTGAGGATATGAACTGGACTGCAGCTTCCTTGAAGAGACAAGCAGAGAGACCTGGGTGGAAGACAAATGAAAGAAAAAAGAAACTAAAAGACAAATGACTCAAGTAATATTCAATGTCATTATATTAATATATATATATATATATATATATATATATATATATATATATATTATCTAATTTTCCTAATTCCAGCTCATTATTGAATCTGCTTTGTTCAGCTTTTTGAAAACCAGAGAGGGAGACTCAAAGTTTCTATCATTAGGATAAAATATTTTGCTTTATTTCCACATATGTACTTTCTATAGTAGGGTATTTACAAACTATTAGTCATTACTTCATGCACAATCTTTATATATTATTTATTTTTCAACCAATCTGAGTAGAAATAAGATTATTGTTATAGTTGTCATTCTTATATATGCGTGTGTGTGTATATGTGTGTATATGTGTGTGTCTATATATATATATATATATATATATATATATATATATATATATATATATATAGATAGATAGATATATATATATATATATATATAGTTGCTGCATTTTAGAATTTATAATAGTTCAGAGTCTTCCTTTCTTATGTTGTTATTAATGTATTAATTTAGCTTTTATATGCATGTTACTTAATCATTGTTGATATTTTGCATAGTAGTGTCTTTGTGTTATTCATTCCTATATATATATATATATATATATATATATATATATATATATATATATATATATATATATATCATCTGTCTGTTTGTTTGCCTCCTTTTTTTCATAGTCTTGCTTTGATTAGTTTAGAATTTGTTATAGCTGGTATGTATTTGTGATACGTGACTTACGTGATCTTTATTGTGGTAGACTTAATGGGATTTTTGATCTCTGTGTTTCTGTGTTTTCTAAAGGAGCTATTTGTCTGGCTGGGTTCTATATTGAAATTTGAGTTGTGTGTTGTTGGAGATAGGGATTGCTGTGTCCCTGAGTTGTTCTGTGCGTAGCTTTGATTGATTTAACTTTCCTGCCAAGCTCATGTGAATCTGGCTCAGTTGAGTGTAATAGTATCTGACACGGCCTGTCTATGCTTGTCAATGAGGAAAGAAGGTGCTGGTATACTTTATGTGAGATAGTGCAGCTTTTTTTATTTTACAGTAACTGTTTCTATAAATAACTTTATATTCACACACTTTAGCACTTACCCTTTCATTTAAATAGATTTGCCTGTATCTGGAGAATTTATTTATAGATATTTCATATCCTTCTTTTTATTTTTACATCCACAATAGATGTTTTTCTTGTAATTTAGTCTGTAATGTATGTATTGTTCTCTTGATCTATTATCCATTTGTCATTTATATTTTCTTTAGATGAATAGTCTGCAAAACATCTTGTCTACAAGAAATAGTGTTATTAAATATCTCTTGCATTGTATTGTAGCAGAAAGTGGGTATGTAAGAGTATAAATGAATATTGATGCGGATTTTTAATTATGTATAAGAAACAGTGGATAATATTACTTTAGTTAATGGATCCTTTTGTTCACTAGATTTCATATATTGGAGGTTCTTATTGTTGATATTATTATACCAGTTCAACCTACCTTTATGCTTTTAGGGGCACCTACCTTTATATTTTTAGGGGCTCTTGTCTCTATAACATAAAACTCTTTTTCTTTTCTTACAATTTATGTACTCAGCTGCAATGATCTGTTATGGCTTTCTAGCATATTATTAATAATATTTAAAGCATCTTATAAGAATTTTAGATAGAGTTATTCATATAAGGGCTGTTTTATCTTTTTTTCTATTTTACTATTACTTATATGCAAAATAACTTTCAAGTATAGATGATATTTTTTATTCTATATAGATAGTTTTGGTCAACATTTTTGAAAAACATTAATATTGGAAATATTCTCTTATTTCTCCAGTTTAAACCCTGACAATGGCCTTGTTAAGTGTTCTTCGTATAGACCAATTTCTCTTCTAAATATTGATTATAAAATATTTATGGCTATTTGTGCTAATTGGTTAAAACAATATCTTCTTTCTTTGATTAATGACAATCAAACTGGTTTTATATAAAATAGACATTCTTATGATAACATTAAAAGAATATTAACAGCAATTGATTATGCAAATAACTTAAATGAAAAGTTAAGATTAGTAGGTTTGGATATAGATAGTGCTTTTGATTCAGTAGATTAGAATTATTTATCTTTGGTTCTTGAAGAATGTGTTTTTTTTTCAAGTAAATCTATACATCTTATAAATCTTCTTTACAAAAATGCTCTTGCTTATGTTAAAATAGGCTCATTCACTTCTGAGTATGTACATTTTTTAAGGAAATGACATTAGGATATGCTCTTTCTCCTTTAATATTTACATTAGTCATAGCACCATTTGGTAATGTAATACTAACATCTTTACATGTTAAAGGCATACAAGTAGGTAAGCATTTAGAATCTAGAATTCAACTGTTTTTAGATGACATTCTGAGAACGTTGAATGAATGTAAAAACTCACTTTCTGCTCTTTTTTAGGTTAATGGAAACTTTTCAGGGAAAATCTGGCTTCAGATTTAATGAAAATAAAACAAAAATCTTACCCATGAACTATAATCTCAAGGAAATAGTAAACAGTTTTAATAAATCAAGGAAATAGTAAACAGTTTTAATAAATATATTGTCCATGAAAAGAAGTTAAATTACTTAGGAATAACTATTGTGAAAATATTAATACAATTATAGATCTCAATTATGAAAATAATTTGACCTTCATAAAAAGTCTCATTAGCAGATGAAATAAGTTCCCTTTTACAATGGATGAAAGACTTTCCTTAATTAAAAATATTATTTTTACCTAAAATATTATATAGTATTAAGCCTTTATCTCTTCCTCCTCATAAGAGTTGTGTAAAAGAGTTTAATTCTCTAATTTTAAAGTTTTTGTGGTTTCCATATAAACCTAGAGTAGCATTAAATCACCATACTAGAAAATGGTTGAATGGGTGTATCAGCTTACCAGACTCTCTAGACTCTCTACCAGACTCATACTCTCTAGCTTCTATTATCAAAACATTAGCATTTTGGACCAATAGTTAGTATTCTGCTAAATGGAAAGAATTTCAAGAATGTCTTAGTATACAATTTTTGGCCCCAGACTTTCCATTTATTGTCTAATCTTACATAGTCCATTGTGATGGCATTTGATAACTTTTGATAAGACTATTTTCAAAATAATATTAGTCAAAAAAGTAATTATTCTTATATTTCTATTTCATTAAACTCCTTGAGAAACTTTATTTATAGACATTCAATGCATAAAGCATGGTTCTTCCTTATTTTTCCAATGGCCTTCACTCAAAATATTATTTCAACTCTAAATTTCCATGCAATGAGTATTTTAAAGATAATAATGTAATGTATTGGTTTCAGTTAATGGATAAAGAAAAACAGTATACTGTTCAATATATAATTAATAAATATAATCTGAATAAAGACATATGGTTGCACCTGCAAAATTCTAGACAATTCATAGAACATAGACTTATCTTAATGCAATCAAGATTAAGTTAATTGAATTATTATCTTTCTTGGTTCATCAGAAAATGAATGGAAAGGGACTGTTTTGTAAACTATATAAAGTGATCAAAAAAAGACCTGAATTGAATAAAGAAAACTAGTGGAATTATTTTACCCCATGATTCATTAAATAAAAGTTTCCATGTAGGAACAGTGTAGCTGCTCCTGCACAGAATATGGCTGCTGAGCGATTCAGGAAACAGCTGATCTGATGTCCACGAACCTGCCAACACTGTTCCTGCACAGAAAGCCATGCAGAATGCTAATTACCTCATTTGCTGGTGAAAAACATACAAATGAGGTGAATTAACAATTCAGGAAGCAGGCAGGCATCCATGCAGAAACAGTGCTAGTTGCAGAAATGTGTTCAGTTACTAACCAAACACATTTCTGCAAATAGCAAAATGGAGGCATGACAGCTCAAATAAAAGCATGTATTATAAGCTTTAGGCATGCCAATGGACAAATATATGACTGTTGGCATGGGAAAGTGTTTAATTAAAAAAAAAAAATCAAAGTATTTTTTTGGCTGATCTCGGTCGTTTAAGAATAGGGCAGTGGCGCACAAACGGGATCATGCCGAAAATAAAAAAAAATATTAAAACACAATTTTAGGGAAAATCTGCATTTTGCTATTGTAGCTAATGGCATGCAGAATCAAAACACTACCAGTGAAGACTGGTTGTTAAGGTGGAAGGCTTCGTGTCAGAGCAGTAACTATGGACTAAAGCAGTGAGTTATGCAAATGAGGGGAAATTTACTGAATCACAAAATATTCTAAGTCCACACACTGCACCTAACCATGTAGGTCCTAGAACAGGATAGTGTAGGCAGGAGGAGCAGCTAACATGAAAAGGCAGTTTGTCATGCTTGCTGTAAGCACATTGGAGCACTGTTGCCTGGGTTTGTGCTCAGATAAGCACAGCTAAGCAAGGGTGTGTATCTGAGGCTGTAATGTCTTAAACCATGAAATGAAGAGTGAGTTCACATCCAGAGAGGGCCATTTCTGCTAAAATGTGTTTACCTTGGCTAAACGGGTGTGCATGGTATGCACTGGGACTTTCAAACAAACAAAACAAAAACAGAAATAGCAGCACTGTTTACATTTAGGCAGTGGGTTTCTGCACCATGCTTCAGGGCTTAAAAGGGGTGGAAATGGGAAAGGGGAAAAAGAAAAAAAAGGGAAATAGCAAAATACAGCCACTCAAATACAAGCAAAATAGCTGGCAGGTGGAATGCCTCAATGTCAGCCAATCACACAGGCATCTGCTGCACACCACTATAAACTATGTAAACACCTTCCAGTCTGTTTTTTCCCATAAACTCTGCACCATAGGTGTACACATATGGGGCAATTTTAACTGACAAAACTAACAAAAAATGTTAGGGGCTGCTGTCACTTTAATCTATCAGTATGTGCAAGAGGCTGAGGGTGCTAAGGAGGATAATGCTGACAACCAAAAAAAAAACACAGCAACCAACACAACAAACCAGAATTGAAATAGAAAACAACAACAGGAACCAGATCCAAAATATTTATTGCACTTGGCACCTCGGCCACTACAGCCTTCAAAGAGTACATTTTTTAATAAAACTTTCCCCTGTATATATACCCCTTGTCAAACATTCAATTAATGAAACACTCAAGTAATAAAACAATTACATAAATTAATTGCAACAGTTTAAAGCAAGCATTTACAAGTATCAAATTTTAAAATAAACACAGTTTTTGTATGCTAGTGTATTTGTAATCAAGTTTTCATCTCCCTTTCTTATCATCACTTTTTCCAAAATTGTTGCTTGTAACAAGCCACTATCACCATGATGTTTCTGCATAAAATGTAAAGCTATAGGGCTTTCCACTCTTTGCCTTTTAATGTCTCTAACATGTTCCTGCAACCTAATTTTAAATTTCCCCTTGGTCTCCCCAATATAGAATAGGTTGCAGGGACACCTCAAACAATACACTATGCCCTCAGTATCCCAAGAAAAGCTATTGTTTAATACAAATATTTTTCCATTGATTCTACAAAAACTAGACACTATATGACAACATATATTACAATTATTGCAGAGCATAGTACCTTTATGTCTTAAAGGCATAGAGACATTTTCTGCAGGCAATATAAAGTAAGCCTTCACTAATTTATCTCCAAGATTTTGCCGTCTTTTATATGCAATATAAGGTGTGCTGCAAATACTTTTATTCAAAACTTCATCATTCATTAAAAAATTCCAATAATACTTAACTGTTTCCCAAATCTTTTCATCTAAAATATTATATGTGGTCACAAAAAACATTTTCCCCACAATTAAATTTATTTCTGTTCGTAACACACATATTTCTATTGTTATGTCTAGAGAGATTGGATTCAGTTCTTTTACTCACAGATTCTTTAATAAAATCTTTACTATAACCTCTATATATAAACATAGACAATGTTTGGCATATTTGTTTTTGTAAATCAACTATATTATTACAAAGACTGGATAGTCTAACCATTTCACCAAATGGCAAAGCTTTAATAGTGTGTTCAGGATGGCAACTAGTGCCATATAAGTACTGATTGTCATCATCAAATTTATGTGGACTGTAGTTCTAATAGAGCCATTGTCCATACCAGTTAAGTGCATATCCAAAAAATGAATTTCTGTTCCACATTGTAAAACATCAAATTTAACACTTTGAGTATTATTGTTCAGCTGAGATACAAATTCTTGAACTTTGTCTAATCCACTATTACAAATAAAAATCAAATAATCAATATATCTAAAATAAAATAAAACATTTTCCTGTACAAACTTTTTTCTATATATATGTAATCCATCTCAAACTTAGCCATAAAAAGATTTACATGGGGGCAAAAGGTGCCTCCATGGCTGTACCTTGTAGCTGATGATAAATGACCTCATTAAAACTAAAATAATTATGAAGCAAACAAAAATGAATAAGCTAAGCCATATAATGAGACATTGGATTGTCATCCAAAAAATATTGTAAAGCCATAATGCCATCATCATGTTTAATATTAGTGTATAGAGTGCATACATTTATGGAAATCCAAAACATATTGGAATTCCATTGTATGCCTGATATTTTTTCCAAGAAATCCAAAGAATCCTTAATATAAGAAACAAGTATCTTTACATGAGGTAACAAAAAATTATGTACAAGCATACCAACATTGTGTAAAAATTATTAGTAGCAGACACTGTGGGACTTCGCAGAGGATTAATGCTATCTTTACGTAGTTTTGGGAGACAGTAAAAAGTAGCTAAATTACATCCATCAGTATTAAATTTTGTATCAACATCTTTCTTAGTGAAGTGGAAAAGTTGTCAATTGCTTCTATGTACTTCTTAACATCACATACTTCATATGTTGTCCTGTCATTCAAATGTTGCAAACACATATTAAGATACTGCGAATAATGAAGAACTACAATTTTATTACCTTTATCAGAAGGCTTCACAATCAAGTCCTGTCTATCTGCAAAACTTTTGAGAGTAAGCCATTCATTTTTAGAATGTTTCATCACCAATATAATATGACTATCATATTCTTCATAAAGCTCTTTTATTGAAAAGTTGAGCATTTCTAAAAAACTGTCGAACACTGTTATTTGTATAGGGGGGAATACATTTACTTTTAAAGCTCACAACATTAGTGTCAAACTGTATGCATTAGCAGTGATGCCAGTATCAAAATCATCAGAGACACAAGAGTAAAAACTATCATCTTCACTCCCTATTTCTAAATTGCTATAAACATGTTGTCGACCAGTTTGTTCATTAAAAAAACATTTAAGATGTAGTTCCCTAATACACTTAAATATTTCTTGCTTCAATATATGTAGTCTTGGTACTACATTTGGTACAAACTTTAACCCAAGGTTTAATACACTGTATTGTTCATTGCTAAGAGAGCAGCCTGATAAATTAACACATTTGTGTTATTACGACAAAAAAGTCAGTTCCATCTACCTCTTTTATATGCTTGTTTAAATTGTCCATCATTTGTTGTAGAACTGTAGCCAGTTCCTCTCTTCTTACTACCCCCCTAGCATTATTTCTGTTGTTGCAAAAACGCTGTTGATGAAGTTCCAGTTCTTGTGCTGGGGGAAGTGGAGGATATGTTCGGGCATCATTTTCAGACTCGGTGGTATATCCCATTCCTTCCGAAGAGGCAAACGAAACTGAATGTTGTTTTTTTGGTTCTGGGTTTACCCTTAAACCCACCAGTTGCAGTTTTTTTGTTTCTCCACAAAAAGGCATGCCCACTATTATAGTCACGCAAGTCCCTTTTGATTTTATGTAGTTTGAAATCTACTTGCTCATTCTCAAACTTTATTCAGTTTGTCATTCATGTTTTAAAAAACATCATTCACCTTGGAAGAACCAATCTTGTTCAAAATTTCGGTATACATCGTATTTAGTTCGTTCTTCAATTTTTTATGTGACAATTGCTCCCTTTCTATAAGAATGCCCACCCATTCCATAGCACATTTATGTGCAGCAGCCAACCATTGGTCTTTGAAGGCTGCATCTTCTGCATCAGTAGAGTCAAAAGATGTGGATGGGATCTTAAATGCCTGTAACCCTCAAGGGGAAATGTCTAACTCAGAGTATCTTAATAAGCCCAGCAAATTAAAATGAGAGTGAGTCTCTCTGAAAATAAGTTTTTCAAAGCTTTCAATAGTGTCTTGTACTTCTGGAGAGAAGGAACCATTAGCGGTAGAGCAAATACAGGCAAATGGATTGCTATGTCTCTGCAATCTCTCTTCAGCATATTTGGAAGCAAAATTATTAAGCATAGACTCACCGCTGTTACAAGAATTCACAGTCCCAGAAGTATTAGGTTGGATACCTGAGTTAGCACTTGGAGCAGAGCCATGCACCACAAAGTTATCCATAGATTTCTGCGATGTAGTACCAGTAACGCCCGAATTAGCTGTTAATAAAGTAAAATCCTCACGAAAAACACAGGGAATATTAAACATCGGATCGGAAGCCATAGACCAACAGCAAACATAGCAACCGACACAGCAAATGAGAATTGAAATAGAAAATGAGAACCAGATCCAAAATATTTATTGCACTCAGCAGCTTTGCCACTACAGCCTTCAAAGAGTAAGTATTTTAATAAAACTTTCCCCTGTATATTTTCCCCTTGACTAACAATCAATTAGTGAAACAATCAAGTAATAAAACAATTATATCAATTAATTGCAACAGTTTAAAGCAAGCATTTCCAATTGATTTCCTTATTCAACCCCCTTGGTGTAAAAGTATCAAATTTTAAAATAAACACAGTTTCTTTGTATGCTAGTGTATTTTTAATCAATCTTTCATCTCCCTTTCTTACCATCACTTTTTCCAAAAGTGTTGCTTGTAACAAGCCACTATCACCATGATGTTTCTGCATAAAATGTAACGCTATAGGGCTCTCCACTCTTTGCCTTTCAATGTCTCTAACATGTTCCTGCAACTAATTCTAAATTTCCTCTTGGTCTCCCCTATAGAGAATAGGTTGCAGGGACACCTCAAACAATACACTACGCCCTCAGCATCACAAGAAAAGCTATTGTTCGATACAAATATTTTTCCATTGATTCTACAAAAACTAGACACTATATGACAACATATATTACAAGGTGAAGGGGTATATATACAAGAGAAAGTTTTTTTTTTTAAAAATTTACTCTTGAAGGCTGTAGTGGCCGAGGTGCTAAGTACAATAAATATTTTGGATCTGGTTCCTGTTGTCATTCTCTAATGCTGAGAGCCAACACAGACCGAGGAGAAGGAGAATAGTTTTCAGACCCAGGGTAACCTACTAGGCGCTAAACGATCTGAAGATAGTAGAGCGCTACAGGGTGGACAGGGACATACTTCAGCAACTCGTTGAGCTGTGCCAGCCTCACATCAGACCCAGAACTAACAGAGGGAACCCATCATAGTAGTTATCAAGCTATGTGTAGCCTTAAGAATACTAGCTAAAAGGTATTTTCCAAAGATCAACTGGGGATATCATGGGGGTCTCACAGCCATCTGCATCCAGGATACTCCACCAATTCCTGGATGTCATGCGACTACATGCCACTGAGCACATTTACTTTCCCCAGCACCTGTGAGGTGAGGACCAGCAATATACATCTCTTCTATCATGTAGCAAAATACCTGGAGGTACTGGGTGCTATAGACTGCACACACATCCACATCAAAGAACCAGCTGGTGACCAGGTTAAGGTCTACCTTAACCACAAGGGGTTCCACTCCATCAACTGCAGGTCATGTGAGATACCCAGGGCATTATCATGAATGTGTGTGCTGGCAGCCCTGGAAGCTATCATGACTCCCACATCTGGCATTCATCACAGCTGTACCGGGCACTTGCCAGTGGGGACATCCCATATGGCCATCTAGGGAGGATGCTGGCTATGCACTGGAGCCATGGCTGATGACACCCATCAGAAATGCACACACACACCCACACAAGAATGCCATAATGAGGCACACGCACAAACCAGGATCATTATAGAGCGTGTGTTTGGGATGCTCAAGTCATGGTTCCACTGCCTTGACATATCCGGTGGAGTCTTGCAGTATGCTCCAGCCACATGTGCACACATGTTCATAGTATGTCCCATGATATGCAATATGATCCTGCAGAAACAGCTACAGTGGGAACAAAACAGAGAAGGGCTACACAGCCCCGCACCATTGTCAAGGTCTCCAAAGGCACAGAGGGACTTGGAGGAGGAACATCCTGAGCCTGCCCCTGTAGGCAGACGGAGGTGTGACCAGTACACCTTGGCCTTGGCAAAGAAGCAACGCATAGCACATACACTGACATTGTAGGGCCGAGGGACTGATATCTCTCTCTGACTTGCCCACACAGTAAAATGGATGCCAAACATCACACCACCTATACCTTACCATGTATAGGCAGTGTACTGCGTGCATCCAACATAGTCAGCCCTCAAGCACCATCCTCACAACTGCCTCAGGCACAAGGTAAGTCAGTTTTCTGAACAATAAATGAATGGAGTAGAATGTTTTGATAGCATATCTATGGTATTGATGCAAGCATACAAGGGAAAGGGGTAGCGTACTGGGATGGCAGCAGACAACTGACAGCTGTGTGGGACAGCAGGAAGTGTATGTCCAGTACTGGCTTACCCACACTATGCAGTGCCACCCTAGTTGACAAATAGCACTGCAGTATATGTGGTGAGCCAAATAACTGGGGGGGGGGGGTCATAGGTCACTTGCATGAATGTCAAAGCGGGGGTCCCATACTCACCCCCAGCCTCACCGAGCAGATCAGCTGTAGAAAACTATACAGAAATGTCTGCCAAAGGCTCCCACATGGTGACATCCATGGTATTCCCACCTACAGACTTACACAGTGATATTACAGCAGGTCTGGCTGTGGCAGTATGGCTCTGAAAGGTAAAAAGTCTGAAACTAAAAATGTTTATGCCAGAACAATCTGACCTGTGGTCAGTACTGTTATGCCTGTAGTCCCAAAGATAGGGCACACCACAATGCTTAATGGGACCAAAATGTTAAGCAAATATCAGCACAGTCTGTGCAAATGTGTATTGTGTACAGATGTGACCACCCATAGTCCCATAGAAATGCAATAACATGTCCCTATCCTTAAGCAGCATCCAGCTGTCAACTAGAGTGATGGCTCAACATGAACAGAAAGCAGTTGTCAGTAACACCCAGTCAATTTACTGGTGCCTTCCCAGGGGTGTCCACTGCCTGGCAGCCTGGGAGCATATGATCATCAGAATGCACTGCCTTGCTGCAGATGGCCGGCATCTGTCGCACCTGGCCTACAGGCCTCTGTCAAATGCCCATGCCTCACTCGCAGTGCCATGTTAGGGAGTGCCATGGGTGAGACACCAACATAACACAGTCAACAAAATACAAAGAAAGGTAATGTTGCTAACTGCTAGGATCAAACCTGCCAGCCTCAGAGAGCCAGCAATCTGGACAAAGCCATGTATAATGGGGTGATAAAGGTCTGAAGGGAAGGACACTTTTGAAATACTGCTCTAATAATGTTAGAAAGTTGATGGAATGATTATATTAGCATCGAATGTCTGAAGGGTATGAAGTCTGAAACTGCAATGTCAACTGTCAGTAATATCTAACTTCAACCCTGAGTGACTTGAAAAAACACTTCCTTGAAAACCACACTTGTTTGGGTAACCAAACAGATATATGAGTCATGAATCTGGACATTCTGTGATACTCTGTACAGTCGACAGGCAAGGCTAGGAGTCTAAACATGAGAATGCACTCATTGCAGGCAGCCCTAACCCTGGATGATGGTGACATGTCTGCACCCACAGAACCCTGGCCCACAGCCATGGGGAGAAACACACCCTTCCCTGATCACCCTTCTTATGCAGCATCTTGACCCCAAAATGTGGCCAGCCAAGCCAAATGAGGTGGGCCATACCTATATGAAGACGCATGCACACACCGCCAGGCTGGTCAAACAGTCTGGAACACACAAGACCCTCCAAGTGCAGGCAACCTTTGAGAAGGCCCCTATGCAAAGTACTGGTAGCTATAGGCCAAGATATGTGTCCCAAGACCCCCCATATATCATATCCCCTACAAATCTATCTGGAGTCTGCCTGTCACCCTGATCCTGCCTGACTTATATTACCCAACTGTCTGACCATGTCAGAACTGTAATGCCGAGAGATTCCACCATTGTAAAATATCACCAAGGTGCTGGACCATTTCCAGAGCTCCAGCAGTCAATTGGTTATAGGCACACCTCTCAACAGGCTGGATTGTGCAAGAATGCCTAGCATTTGGCCCATAATATTGGTGCATGCATCATCCATCCTGTATTCCTCTGATAAATCAGTGATGATCTGAGGAGGTATGTCACGAGGTACTGAAACAATACGTGACACTGTCAAATGTCATATATGTCAGATGTCTGCTAAAACAAACCCTGTAACCCTTGCAACCCATACATTACTAAGTCAAATAGTCACAATCACTGTATGGGCAATTGTCTCGCATTAACAGGCCTTTCCCACCCAGTGCACTTCCCATTGCCCTACTTTAGCAGTCCTGAAGATGTCTG
>NC_056747.1:996079486-996216986 GCF_019279795.1 Protopterus annectens
TAAATAGATAGGTAAGGGTTCTAATCTCAGTTCTGGCAAATGTGTGTGAGAGAAGAGTATATTGTGTGTGCGTGTGTGTTTCTGTGAGAATAACATCCATTGGATGGGCATGGTTTCATATTTTATGCCATGGCATTCACAGTACACATTCCTAGGTCTACTCTATGAGGCCCGCTATTCACATCAACCGTACTGGTATCTGTAGACACTCTTCAGCCCTATTATCCCTGTGCAACAGTATAGAATAGTATGGTATGAATAACAAGATAGGTTGGTCAGCTAATGTCAGTACTGGCAAGTGTATGTGTGTGTGTGTGTGTGTGTGTGTGTGTGTGTGTGTGTGTGTGTGTGTGTGTGTGTGTGTGTGTATGTGTGTGCGTGCATTGGTGTGTATAGCAGTGGTCGTGAGTGTGTAGACTTGCATGTGACACTATAATGAGTACTCTCAATCCCAGTACAGCCACCATTGCCATACCCCACAAGGCCACATGATTTTATTCACCTTACAGGTACCTTGTAACACTCATCACACTAGTAGCCCTGTGCCACCTGCAATAACCACATAATAGTGCGTTACCACAACAAGATGGGTAGGGGTTCCAAACACAACACTGGCAACTGTGATCCTGTGTGTGTGTGTGTTTGTGTGTGTGTTTGTGTGTGTGTGTGTGTGTGTGTGTGTGTGTGTGTGTGTGTGTGTGTGTGTGTGTGTGTGTGTGTGTGTGTGAACAGTATTCTCTGTGTGTTTGGTTGACACAATATCCTCTGGGGTTTAGGGTGTTAGCAATATGAGGTATGTTCCGCCCACCACACTCACCATTGTCCACTCTACTAGAGCTGATATCAACCACCATAGACTTAGATACAACCCCTGAACCCTATACACTGTGAGACACATGCAAGAACTGTTACATGGACTTGGGAAATATGTGCACATACAGCTGTATCTCGGCAATGGTATGGTCGATGTGTTACAACACTGCCATACCCCTCATTGGTGATGTCCACATGGCCACATCTTGATTACACACAGCACCTGGAATACAAACAGAATACAGCATAATGCATCATGGCTGAAATGGTACACACACACTCTGATGTGTACCCATTGCAAATGACAGATGACAGCACCTTACACAGCATTAAATAGCTACACTCTACTAAAGTCACCCTGTGCATCCAACCCATATTAGCATGTCCATGCATCGATGGTATGGATGGCAGGAATGTGGCACAGGTATCATCATATGCACAGGGTGTTGTGGGGGTTTGCCAAAAGCCTAGGGTGGGCCATACACTTGACATCATGTGTGTGTGTTTGAGGGGGGTGTTCATTAAATGGGCTGTGCAGGGGTTGGGTGTGTATGTGTGGAGGTGACTTGTCTGATGGTGATGTGTGTGTGTTTGTATGCACGCAGTCACATCATGTGGGCATCCTACACAGGGGTATTTTGGACAGCTGTGGGCCATACATGATAGGGTACACAGTTCACCATCTCTGGCCACAGACATGGGAACTGGGCCTGCCGAGGGTATCACTAGCACCACCAGGGCCAATTCCAGATGCAGTACTACTCCATGATGGTGACTGCCTCCTACTGGATTCACGTCCCTGTTGGGACTGGCCAGGATCACGTGCTCATGGCCTGCTGCATTGTGGCATGGACAGCACACCCCCTTCATTAGTGCTGGTGGTACTGCCAGTATGGGAACGTGATGGAGCATGGCCACATAGACTTTCAGCTGATCGTGGTGCTGCCCTACATCCATGTGGCTGCTGGCCATTATCCACCAAATGCTCAAACACAAACATTCCACAGTTGAGGAGTGCCACTGTCTCCCCCCACTATCTATCCATGACCTCAGTATGCTAAAACATGGCTGCAGTGAGTTCACAAATATTGCCACGGGCACCAGAGAAGTGATCATCCACGATCATGCATATATGTCTGGTGTTACATTCATTATGTGCCTGTGCCTCCATGATGGCCTGAAACATGCATCTGATGACTGCTGCTGTGGCACTTGCAATGGGGCATGATGGGCTGCCATCCTCCTCTGACCACCCCTGCCCATCTGCCTGTGTGGGACCTCACCAGCACACTGGCTATGGCTAGTGCCTGCACCCTCACTTGCCATAGTCACCACAGTAGCCTGTTCCATATTACCATCCACCAACTGTCCATTAGCTGCAGCCACTTGTGATGAGGTATGTGTGGGCATTGTGACTATGTGCAGGGATGGGGTTGACAATAGTGGATGCCAAACAATGGCACAGATTCAGCCTCTGACAACCCCACCTGTACCTAAATATGATTATCATCATGGTCAGAGTCTGTAGAGACACTGACATCAGAATCAGAGAAGGAGGGACCGCAGCCACCATGTCAACCTGCGAGGGAAAAATGACATATGCAAATTACTACCGGCACTATAAGGTTTGCTGGTACGCACACACACACACACACACACACACACACACACACACACACACACACACACACACACACACATATACAGGTGAGGTGCCTCAAAGGCATTACACAGACATCACATTAGCCATCTGGGGGCATTCATGACACAAAGTCAGACAATAACATACACACTCTGGACAGACCTTCAGCATCATGCAGTGCAGCCTTTTCCAATCACCGTTACTACTAATATGCACCTCTGGGATTCGTGAGTGGTGTTAGTAGGTGATGACCCTTCACCTTGCACACACTTCACCCATGTAAATTATTGCTGTTCACCTGCATAGCACTGTGGCAGCTCCTAAAGAACATGCCTTCCAACTGTACAGGGTTTTGCTGAATGTGTACATGTGTGGCAAATATGTTTGGTCTGTTCCTCTTAACTCCTGTGTTTGTCTGATGCATTACTGGGTTGGCCTGTGAACTGGTGCCACTAAGTAATGTCCTAATGTCAGGTGCAGACTGCATAACCTGCAGTACTTGTATGTTAAAACAAAGCCAGTTACTCAAACAACTTCCTAAGCTTACAGCGGATATAGTAAGTGTAAGTGTACACACACCTGTTAAAATGCCAGGTTTTTGTGATATATCACATGCGACCTCAGAAATCAGGTCATAACATAGCCATAATTTCATATGACATATAACCTGTGCAATCCAACTGAAGAGCATACACATCAGTTACAGGTAACATCTGGTAAATTAAATAAGTACAATAGGCTGGTTGCATGAGTGTGCACACCCTTAAAGTAATACTCTGTTAAAGCACCTTTTGATTTAATCACAGCATGCAGTCCTCTTGGGAAGGTGTCTATCAACATGGCACATCTTGACTTGCCAATGTGTGTACACTCTCCCTTGCAAAACACCTCCAACTATGTCAGATTGCAAGGACATCCCCTGTGGACTGCCCTCTTCAGGTCACCCTGCACACATCCTATTGGATGTTAGTGTGGGCTCTGGCTTGGCCAGTGCAGAATGTTGCATGTGTTCTGGTGAAGCCATCCTTTTGTTGATTTGGATGTATGGTTTGGGACATTGTTGTGTGGAAAGGTGGAATTCCTCAATATCTACAGCTATATGGCAGACACCAGAAGGATTGGAACCACAAGGGAGTGGTATTTGGAACTGTTTATTATCCCCTCTAACTTGGCTACAGCCCCAGTTCCAGCTTGTGAACAGCAGCCCCAAAGCAGGACACTGGCATCACCATGCTTGACCGTGGGAGTGGTGTTGTTGTGGTGATGTGCAGTGGTGTTATTGCACCAAACACACCTGTCAGAATTGTGGCCAAAGAGTTCAACCATGGTCCCATATTACCATAACACATTTTCCCACTTGCTTTTTGGAGACTTGATGTATTGTTTTCAGACTTTTGCCAGGCCTGGATATTGTTTGGTGTGAGGAACTTCTGCCATCTTCCAAACCTACCCTATAGGCAGGACATATGTAATACACACCCAGTACTTACCGGAGTTTCCTGCTACTCCTTCGCTGTTGCTGTAGGGCTTCTGGCAGCCTTCCTGGCCAGTTTTGATCTTGTATTCTCATAGACTTTGGTGGGATGTCCACTCCTTTGCAATGTCACTGTAGCCCCAAAATTTCACCACCTTTTGATGACTGTCTGCACTGTGTTGCATGGTATGTGCAATTCTGTAGAAATGTTTTGTTATCCTTCTCCAGGCTGATACATCTCAAACATTTGGTCCCTTAGCAGCTTTGTCAGCTTTATGTGAACCATGGCTGTTACTGTTGCAGGCAACTGGGTATATGTTAGGATATTCCTGGTAGACAGCTGACCATTATTTGCTGTTAATCAAAGAGTCTCTGTAATTGATGGCAGGTGTGTACCCAATAAGATGTACTGCTATAGTTATATCAAAAGCTGCTTCAACACAGTAGTAGCTTCAACCTGAATACACGTATGCATCTAGGTTGTTATACTATTATGTGTCATTATTGTTCCCCTAACAGATTTGTTTGCTTTACAATTGAATTGTACAGGTTATAGGTCACAGGAAAGGTTGGCAGTATTTTGAACTTGTCTATTGTGTTCTCATTTTTGTATATCACAAATACCTGGTATTCTAACAGGTATTTACACCATTTATATGCAATGTATACCACTAATTTATACAATATGACCCTAGTTTTGGGACTTTGTCCCCCATTTTGTCAGTCTTTGTCCAGGTTGTGAGGTATGTTACAGATATGTGACATCTCCTGCAAATAGGTCCCTGTGATGACCACCATGATGCAATGCAGTAAAAACCACCACAAATGAACATGCACATATTGCTAAATGGGTGAGTGTAACAGTTGTGTGCATGGTCACATGCATTAACTTTATCATGCCTGGGGTACTGGTGAGTTACAATAGAAAAATTCCATACTTACCAGCTTCAGGCTGCTGTCCCATGTGCAGACCAGAGGGACCTATGTAGTTGTGAGGGAAAGGTTTTGTCAGCAGATTTACATTAGGCATTGGTACAAGATGAATGCTACATTTCTGCACAGGTACAGTACACACTATGGTATTACACAATGTGCTGTTCTTCACCATAGATGTGCACTTGTGTGCATTACTAAACCCCACCCACTAATCCATTTTGCACTGACATATGCATCTAGAGACTCTATAGACGACAGTTTACATGCTACCTCATTACATTGCTGTGCACTTTGGCCTTACCTGGATACTCCTCGCCTATTGCCTGGGTACCACCCATCAACATGACTGCTGATTCCTGTGAGTTTGTGTGGGGCTACCTCAAGGTTGGCAAGGGGCTCCTCTGTCACTGTAAGTGTGGCCTGTGTGGCTGGCCCCCTCACCAGTAGCAGTATGGTCCCTCACTACAGCAGCAGCCCTTTGCTGGGCACAACGTATCAGGTCAGTTGCTCTATGCCTGACATGATCATATGTGCACCCATGGTGGCCCAAGATGTTCACTCTGTGGATGATCTTATCCCACAGGGCAGTCCACCTCTGCAGATTTTGCTGGCCATGGACAGAAAGGGTGGCATAGTTTAAGATTACAGCTTCTGTGATGGCTGCTGTCTCTGCATTGGTGTAAGACAGTTGCTGCTGTATGGCTCCTGGAAGACATAAACAGGGAAGCACATCACAGGACCTCAGACATTACCCAGAGTTCTTTACAGAGCCAGCACATGAACATGGACTATCATTAGTCACCACTTACAAACACATCATACCCCTGTACTTGGCAGCACTGTATGAACATGCATTGTACTCCTGCTCATGATATGTCATGTTCCCCCCAATGAGGGCCAGTACATTGTATAAAGCACCATTCAGCATTCACATTTGTGTAGAGGGATGACTGTGGCTGTGTTCCTTGCAGATGGGATGTCAGTGGTGCTCAGGCTTTGCTTGCATACAGTGTGTAATGGAGCTGGAAGCATATACCTGGGTTCATGTAGGATGCAGACAGGAAGGTTATCAGGCCCCAAGGGGATTTGCTTTTGTTAACTTTGATTAGGCAGTTTGCACCTGATCCATGATGATGACGGGAGGGGTGCATTTGCTGTGCATATCCACTTATACTGATGTTGAGCCATGGGGATGAGGTTTGCCCTAAACCTGTCTGCAGCAGGTTAGCTGTAGCTATGGTGTGTGTTTATATGTGCTGTGATTGACCACCATTACAGAGTGAGTTGAGTTGTTGCCTCTGAGACTGCAGACATATGTGAAGATGGCCTTGTGATTGCCTGTAGTGGATGTGTCCAATTTGTACTCATAGTTAGCCTTACAGTAATCCAACTGTGACCTAATATGCTCATTCAGACAAAAGTTGACATGTTTCCCAGTTGGTGCCTGCTCCTACTTTACCTTGTACAGCCAATACAGCATCATAGTATGTGCTTTGTGCATTGCTGCTGTCCAGCAAAGGAGTTTACTCTACCTTGGCGGAGACAGGTTTTATAAGTAAGGTATTGCTGAGGCCATACAGCTATGTGGCTGGTCATATATCTGTTTGTAGTAGGTGTGGATACAAGGTCAGAACACAGTTGGCCACCTCTACAATTTTAACATGATACTCATACTTATTATACTACCCATGTCTGTGTCAGGGCAATGACACCACCAGTAGCTGTAGAAGTATAAGTCTGTTAGATGCACAGAAACTAAGGTTACAACATGTAAAGCTTATTTACCTGACATTTTGCATCCCATGTCAGTTGTTATGAGGCAGCAAGGTACACCTACCCATACATACATGCACAGGTAATACCTGCTATACATTTCTGTTCTATGTCAGTATGGCACACTGAAATTACATTTTTGCTGCTCAGTCAGTCATGTCAACCTGTTAAGGCAGGACATCTGGAGGACACCGCACATACATGGTGGGCTATGGGCCACAATTAGTGACACTTTCTTCACATTGCTGTAACACACATATGTCATTTGATAGTGCAGTAGCCTTTGCATTCACAGACATACCCTGGAGGATATCTGATGCTCATATGGCAGGCAGAGAGGAGAAAGGCTAAGGGTGTGGTAGTGAGGGTAGGAACTGTTAATGTTGTGAGCATGACTGGTTTGGGGACAGAGCTAGCTGATATGCTGCACAGACAAAAGGTGTGTATATTGTTTGTGTCAGAGACCAGATGTAAGGGGTGTACAGTTGTGTGTATCAGAGTTGGGTACAAATAGTTCTATCATGGTGTGTATGGGACGGGAACTGGTGTAGGGGTTAACCTGAAAGTACATTATGCCAAGAGTGTTTGTGGAGGTGATAAGAGTGTCGGATAGAGTGATGTTAAGAAGTCTGGGAATTGATGGTGTAATGATGACAGTTGTTAATGCATATGCTCCACTGTTGCTTGTGTGATGGATGAGACAGACGTACTTTGGTGTGGTTGGATGAAGTGGTGATGAGTGTATCCAAGGGTGAGAGAGTGGTGATTGGAGCAGATTTCAATGGGTATGTTGGTGAAGGAGACAGAAGGGATGCATTAGTGATGAGAAGGTATGGTGTTAAACAAAGGAATGCAGAAGGTGAGATGGTGGTGGAATTTGCAACAGAGGCTGGACATGGCTGTGGTGAATACATAGTTTTACAAGAATGAGGTGCATAGCATGACATACAAGAGTGGAGGAAGATGCATACAGGTGGATTATCTCCTATGCAGGTGGGCCTGTTTGAAGGGGATTGGTAACTGTAAAGTGGTGACAGGGGAAAGTGTAGTTAGGCAACATGGAATGTTGGTCTGTGGGATGACGTTGGTGATCAAGAAGAGGGGGAGGAGTGTGAGGGCAGCACCATGGATCAAATGGTGGATACTGAGAAAGAGGGATTGTGAGGTTGAGTTCAGGGAAGCATTAAGACAGGTAGTGGGTGGCACTGAAGACTTAGCAAATATCTGGGTTACTACATCTCAGATAGTAAGGGAGATGAGTAGAATGGGGCTTGGTGTGACATCTACACAGAGGAAGGAGGACAAGGAGACCTGGTGGTGGCATGAGGAAGTACAGGGGAGTATACAGAGAAAGTGTTTGGCTAAGGAGAAGTAGGATTGTCAGACAGATGAAGAAAGTAGACAGGTGTATAGGGAGATGGGGTGCATGGTAAAGTGAGTGGTGGCAAAGGGTGAGGATGTGGCATCTGAAGGGTTGTATGTAAGGTTGAACACCAAGGATGGAGAATAGGACCCATACCAATTGGCTAGACAGAAGCACGTAGCTAGGAAGGATGTGCAGCAAATAAGGCTAATAAAGGATAATGGTGGAAGTATACTCATAAGCGAGGAGAGTGTGTCGAACAGATGGAAACAGTACTTTGATGTGCTGTTCAATGAAGAAAATGAGAGAGAGAGAAGGTTGGATGATGTGGGTATGGTGAATCAGGACGTGCAATTGATTATCGAGGGAGAAGTAAGGATAGCTATGAAAAGGTTTAATAATGTCATGCCTGTGGAAGCATGGAGGTGTTTAGGACAAATGGCAGTGGTCTTTTTAACAGGATTGTTTACTGTAATCTTGGAAAGTGAGAGGATGCATTAGAGGGGATAAAATGTGTTTGGGTACTGATTATGAGAATAAGGGTGGTGTGCAGAGCTGTAGCAACTACAGAGGGATAACATTGATCAGTCACAGAATGAGGTAATGGTAAAGGGTGGTGGAAGCTATGTTAAGAAGGGAGCAGAGGATTGCTGATAAGCAGTATGGTTTCATGCCAGGAAAGAGCAGTACAGATATCATCTTTGCTCTGAGAGTGTTGATGGGGACATGCAGAGAAGGTTGGAAGTATCTGTGTTGTGTCTTTGGGGATTTAGAGGCAACATATGACAGGATACCTAAAGAGAAGTTGTGGCACTGCATGAGGTGGTCAGGAGTGGTGGAGGAATCCATAAGAATGCTACAGGATATGTACAAGGCTAGTGTGACAGCGGTGAATTTTACACTGGGAGTGACAGGTGCATTTAAGGTGGAGGTGGGAGTACATCAGGGATCAGCTATTTGCAGTGGCACTGGACAGGTTGCCAGACATGACCAGACAGGATACTCCGTAGACTGTGCTGTTTGCAGATGACATTGTGCTGTAGTGAGAGTAGGGAACAGGTTGAGGAGAACCTGGAGAGTTGGAGGTATGGTCTAGAGAGGGGAGGAATGATGGTCAGCAGGACTAAGACGGAATATACATGTGTGAATTGGAGGGATGATAGAGGAATGGTGAAGATGCAGGGAGTACAGTTTGCAAAGGTAGATAGGTGTAAATACTTGGGAACAACAGTTCAGAGTAATGGCGAGTGTGGGGGACAGGTAAAGATGAGAGTACAGGCAGAATGTGGGTGGTGGAGAAGAATGTCATGAGTAATTTGGGGCAGACATGTACCATTAGGAGTGATAGGGAAGGTCTACAAGATGGTAGCGAGCCCAGCTATGTTATAGGCATTGGAGACATTGGCACTGAAAAAAGAAGTACGAGTCGGAGCTGGACGTAGTAGAGTTAATGGTGTTAATATTTGCACTGGGTGTGATGAGAATGGACAGGATTAGTAATATGTATGTTAGGGGGTCAGCCCAGGTTGGACAGCTTGGGGACAAAGACAGAGAGTGGGAGGATTATGTTGGGTTGGGTGTGTGATGAGGAGGTATGTTATTTGGGAAAGGATGAGGCTGCCAGGTAAGAGGAAAAGAGAAAGGTCTGAGATAAGGTGTATGTGTATGGTGATAGCAGACATGCAGGTGGTTGGTGTGACAAAGCAAGATATAGAGGACTGGAAGACATGGAGGCAGATGATCTGCTGTGGTGACCACTAATGGTTACAGCCAAAAGAAAGAGAAGTGATGTTGTGATGTAATGTTCACAAATTTACAATTATTTGCCGAACATAACACAACTCTTGATGACATAACTACAAATATGAAGCACACATATGGTCAGTGTCCATAACACTGGACAGTTAAATGGTATGAGCTCAGAATATCATATGCATTTCAACACACACATCTGCAAAAGTATTTCAGTATGCAAATACCCTGTATAGGTCCATTACATGTCTGAGACAAACAGGTACATCATATTTGTATTGACAATTAACATATGGATATCTGTGACATCCCAGTAGCTGGCCTAGCAGTGTCACAGTGAGTATTGTGCAACACACACTCCAGTAGTGGTCATATGTGAGCCATCCTTTCCTGGGGTGACTCAGGGCCCTGAGCTGTGTTCTATGTCACTGCAGACAGACACGGATGCTATGGCTATATGTTCTGCTCAGCAATATATCGGTACAGCATGTGTTGTTGAGACATAATATTGTTCGAACTTCCTATTTTCCGCATTTACATACCTCCTACTACATTCCATTACATGCTTAATTGTTTGACACACCTCTGTTTTTTTTTCAGTTCAGTTGGTATAATCCATCAGTTTCAGTGCATGTGTGTCTGTCTGTTTGTTTGTGTGTGTCTCTTTCTCTCTCTGAGACAGATGTAGGATATACATCTGTTTTGTTTAGGCAGCAGCTTGCCTTTAGTAGGTAATGCTCATGAGGAGCTGATGGCCTGTGCACCAATTGGACTCCCCCACTTGCAAATTGCATGTAGAACAGCTGTAGTATCATTCCTATATCCAATAGCATGGGAACACACTCCTATAACTGAGTACTTATAACTGAGTACTTCATGTGGGCATTGCCCCTTTTCCTTGCCTGTGAAAAGGACTTCATGGAGGTGTGTGACAAATAGCATCACAGACTGTAGTTGGAAATACATCTTACAGCAAACACTGTGGAGACAGCCCAACAAAATTGGAGGAGAATGTTCCAGACATAGGGAAAAAATGTAAATATTGCTGTTATACAGTTGAAGTAATGCTAGTTTGACAGGGTATGTGTGGATATAGCTGCTCTGCATGAATTTAAGTCTGATAGTGTTATGTGGTTGACATACCTCTTAACTGTAGGGCTATCTGCAAATTGCCCAGAGTTTGGACTCTTATATTTGCTGTGTTACTCACACATTTTTTGGTCTTGGAAATTCAGTAGCATACTCTGAGGATTGCAATCAATAAATGGTAATATCCATGCATGTTTCTGACTTTATATCCCTCAGAACAGATATGCTATGGTGTTGAGGTTTTTCAACATATGTTGGTTATTCATGAAAAACACATTTCAGGATTGTTTAAATCAGCATGGATGGGTGTTCCCATTAATCTAAAATAACAGATTTGAAACAGTTGCATAGAGAACAGAACACATGCAAATATGGGACCACAGTGGGCTTTATAACAGGATGCAGGTTACATTGATAGCAACAGGCCACCAATGATAGTATTTAAACAGGGAACATTAATAATCAAACATTTAAATATTTGTAGAACAATAGGACACATATCCAGACAGTAGGCTTGGTGAAAAACATACCTGTTGATTTATGTGTTTAGATTATTGGTGCAGATAGGGTGGGGGGAGAGAGAAATGTCAATTAACAACTGTATAGGCTTCAATTGCTCACAACTTTTAATGATCATTGCTCTAATCATTACTCTCCAGGTATTACCTCACTTTACATCGACCTATGGCCTTGGGTTAGACAATGGTATTTTTGTACAGTGTATAATTACTGCCTTCTTACAGCTAATTTCTACCTTTTCTCACCTGGTAGACCTATGGAGGAAATCTCTGTAGACAGTACCTGACTGTTTCTACCCATATTCACATAGT
This sequence comes from Protopterus annectens, assembly GCF_019279795.1. Taxonomy (NCBI): domain Eukaryota; kingdom Metazoa; phylum Chordata; order Ceratodontiformes; family Protopteridae; genus Protopterus; species Protopterus annectens. Next base: position 996,091,159 of record NC_056747.1, read on the forward strand.
CTACATATGTGCACTCATACTGTTTGTGTGTGTGTGTGTGTGAGAGTGTTTACTACTGCCATATTCCACCTTGATTTGTATCGGTCACCCTGGGTGTTGGTGGCAGTGACTACTAGCTGTGACAGCGTGACACTTGAGGGACATTTCTTGGGGGAGACTACTTGATGTATGTATTTATCTTGCTGTCATTTGCAGCCTTGGGGTTGGACAGTTGGTGTTGTACACAGTGTATAATTACAGTCTTCTTACAGCTATTTTTTACCTTTTCTTACCTGGTGAACCTATGGAGGAAATTTCTGTTAACAATACCTGACTGTTTCTACACATATTCACATGTTATGCATAGAGCTTAATACCACTCCCGGGATTCGAACCATGCCTGTTTGTGCAAAATGGTACAACAAGGTTGTGTTACATCACAAGGAGTTATTGGGGAATTGCTGTTTTTTTCTTGACTGTTTTCTGCATAATACTCTCTTGTTTGGACAATCTGCCTTGTAATTCTGACATTCATGCATGGCAGATAGTTCTTATAATGTGTATTCATACCTTGACATACTACAGTATGGAAAACAATAGTTAACACAACATTTCTATTCAGGGATCAGATCTTAATGCATGGAACATTTCTTATAGTTAATCTGTTTTACAATTCCACAATCTTTGTCAGATGAGCCTCAATTAATTAATGCTGTCAGAGACATAGTTGCTGTGCAGAACCTGTACACATTTAGATTTATACTACCACATACCAAAGTAAACACAACAGTCTGGGGTTTTCAGTTTTATTGACAGTTGCTGACACTTTTATTGATATATATCCTGTACATCAGTATTATTCTGCTAATGCCTCATTTATTCAGTACAAACAACACACATCTCTAACTGCTGGCAGGTGACATTCTACTCCTTTCTATTTATTTGCCCTGACTCCTGCAAGCTAGATTTGTACTCACCAGCCTCACAATGCAGCCTTAGCAGCCTGCTAGCATGGGCATTCACATTCACAGCCCTTTCATCTGCAGTTGTACAGGAGATAGAGAAACATTTATGCATACCTATCCATCTCATACTTAGGCTGGACTTTGTTACACAATAATTGATACTATTACTTACACACTGCTGGGACATTCTGCATCATCTGAGCATCTTGGATCCACTGGTCCAAGAAGTCCCTCTTCCAATGCTTCAAGTCAGCATAATGGTGCTGGACCTGCTCACCAGTCCGAGGGATACCAGTAGCACTGGTGAGGTCATCTGTGAGACAGTCCCAGGCCTCTGCTTTGCATTGGGAGCCCTGGTACTGGTCCTGCAGCAATCTCCCTTCATGGTCTTTTATGAGGAGTCCAACCATGACCCTGGACTCCTAAATGCCCCAATGCTACGCCCGAAAGTGCATACCCTCACCAACACCCACCATAGTGCCTGCAGTGATCAGCTACAACTGGTTATGGTTGTATTCCTGCCTGTGGGGTTTAAATAGTGATGGATTCCTGCCCCTTGCCATGACTGGCCAATTTTGAATATACTGAGCTAAGCTAAGTTATGGGCAAACCCATTTAACTAAGATAAGCATTGCTTAAAGGGGTAGATTCTAAGCACTGCTTACCAGTGCACAAATACACTTAGCTATGCTAATTATTGGTAAGCATTTAGATTTAAGCAATGCTTACACCAGCTAAGCATAGTTGAGGAAAATTTTTCAGTTTATGGATATGCACATAGTTAACAGTCATACCTCTCCACCTCTTAGAGCATAACATCTGGACAAATCCTAACATGACGGGGGGAGAAAGAGGGACAGATTTTAAATATTGCTCTTACAAACTTAGAAAGTTGATAGAATAATAGGTTTTGCATTAGCATGACTTATTTGAAGGACGCGTAATCTTAGACTCAAATGTTTGTCATTATTTAATGACTTTGAGCCTCAGCTCTTTGCCAGGACAGTAGGAGGAACACACCTAACATATAAGGCACAAATCTGGACATTCTGCAATTATCTGTTCAGTTGGGAAGTATGCTATCAGTGTCTGTGGACACTGTTTCTGTTTTTAAAGTGCCGTACAACACTTCCTGAATGCAGGTGGCATGTTTACTGTGAGAGCACTGCTCGGACATGCCCAATGCACTTGTTCACAGATCGTCCCTGTGCAGGTTATACAGCAGCCTGCCTTCATGAATATGCAAGGTACGCTGCTGTGCTGCACGGGCACGATCCGCTCCCTGCAAGAATAGACTTATTCTTGCACAGAGCTTTCATGAATCCCAGGGTTAATCTTTCAAGTAATGAATCTCCTAATGATGAAGATAAAAACCTTACTTTATTTTCATAAAAGCAAATTACAAGTCACTTAAATGGAGATTATTTTCATGGAGATTTCTGCTTAGATATTTTTTGCATCACATAGGATCAAATTAATATTCAATACCAATACAGTTTGTTGGAGATGCAAGTTAGATCTTAAAGCAGATTAGCAGCATATATTTTTTGACTGTGATACACTCGAAATTTATTGGGATGACATTAATGATTTTTTGCAGTTCATTTGCTCTGCTAATTTTTCCTTAACCAAATATTTGGTTTTGTTTAATACTCCAATTCCTAAGTGTGTTGTAAAAATGAAGTATCTCTTTATGGAGCATTCTAACTGTTGCAAGAAAAGTAATAAGAAACCGGAAGAATGAATCTGCTCCCTCCTTCAATGACTTCTTTAATATCATGAATGAAGTCTGTCATCTGGAAATCATAACTATTCAGTCAAGGACTCAAATAATCACTTCCTCATATAATATTTGGAAGAACATAAAAGAGCTGTTAACAAATAATGTTTGATTTTCTTAGATTATGTGTTTATATATTCTATTCATCCAATATGCCATCTGTATAGTAGACACCCTTGTAAATAGTTGTTTTGTTGTGTTTAACTGTTTTGTTTCTTTTTGTATATTGTTACATATTTCTATTGTTATTCAAGTGTTATTAACTGGTTATTTTTAAAAGATAACTTTTTAATAAAAAACATTAAAAAATCTGAGATGTCAAAAATATATAAATAAATGAACATTAAATAATCCAAGGTGTCAAAATATATAAATAAATAAAAACAGAAACATGTTTATTCTTGTTTTCTTTTTTATTTATATTTACTAAATATTATTATAAAAAGCATGCAACACTTACATCGAAGCAGTATTTGAATAAAAGCTGGTAAACTACTTTTTTTCTTTCAAAACAAAGTGGGAGAACACTCACCAAAACACACAAAAAACCTTAACTACAGCAAACACTCAGCATAACACAAAAATAACACAACTGTATAATAACAGTAATGCTTGGCTTATACATAGTTGGTATGTTTTGGTCATGAGGGTCAACCATGGGTAAACCACATACTGAGCTATGGGTTATTGCTAAATTATGTCACTCACATTATGGGATTTATCTAAACATAGTTTACTGGTAACCTTTGTTATTTAGGTTCATAGGTTGATACTAGGCTATCTGCCCTAGGGCATTTACAAGCCTAGCCAGAGTGTGTTTGGCTTTCGCCACCCTTCTTAGATTAGTTGACTATACCTCTGTATAGTAGGTCACAGAAGATAGCCCATTTAAGGTTAGTTTACCATGCCGCTGTCTAGCAGTGACACAGAAGAGATCCCAGGGGTAAATTTACGATCTCCCATCCAAACATCAAGACTCTTCTTGAAGAGGGTCATTAAGGGGCTCTGTCTGACATGGATTGGGATTTTGTTCCAGAGTGAGGGGAGTCTCTGGGATATGAATCTGTCCCTCCATCATGTTCTATTTATTTCTGTGCTGAGGTTTAAGTCACTGGAATGTGTAGTTCTGATGGATTTGGATTTCTTGAGGTGGAGCATGTCCATTAATTCTGGGTTGGACATGGCTTTATACATCAGGCACAGATAGCCTCTGAGTAGGCAGTAAGCAACTGAGTAGAGCTGGAGTTTCTTTAGACTAATTGCGTAGGGCATCTGTTTGAGTCCCTTGATCCTCTTGGTGAGGTACTTTTGGGGTCTTTCTAGTTGTAGCAGGTGTCTGGTAAGGTACATCCCAAATGGGGGCATTGTATTCAATTATGGGCCTGATGAGTGATGAGTAGAGGGGCACAATGACCTCTCTTGATCTAGATGTGAACCCCTTCATGATAAGGTGGGCTATATAAAATGTCTTTCTAACCACTTTGGCAATGTGATTGTCAAAGGAGAGATTGCAATCTACTTGGGTCCCCAAATCCCTAATTACTTCTTCTGTACTTAATGGATTACCACCTATGTGGTAATTTGAGGGCACTTTGTTTTTCCCAAAGGGGATGACTATGCACTTTTTGGCATTTAGCTTTAGGCCATAGCTCTGGCACCAGTTATCCATCTCTGTGAGACCTTTTTGGAGGATGCTTGTGTCAGCCGGCGAGTTGATTATGGCCCCCAGTTTGCAGTCATCTGCAAACTTTGTCAGCCATAGTCCTCCTGTGTTAGCCTGTACCTCAGAGAAATATATACCAAACAAGAGAGGTCCCAGGACTGAGCCTTGTGGGACGCCACTTGTAACTGGTTTAGAGTCTGACATGGCACCTGCAATTCTGACCATGTGGGTTCTATCCCTAAGCCAGTTTGCAACCCATCTTGTGACATAGGGGTTGATATTTAAGCTGGTGAGCTTATTTATGATGCCCGAGTGGGGTATTGTGTCGAAGGCTTTTGCAAGGTCAAGGTTGGCTGTGTGGACTACCTTCCCTTCGTCTGTGGCCTTGGTGACTGTTTCAAAGAAATTGACCAGGTTCAAGATCAAGATCTGCCCTTAACAAAGCTGAATTGGGTAGGATCCAGTGTTTGGAGATTCCCAATGTATTTGTTTATGAGTTCCATGATGATATGCTCCATAGCTTTGCAGACCAGGCTAGTTAGGCTTATAGGGCGATAGTTTCCTGGGTCCGTTGTGGCACCACCTTTATGGAGTGGGACCACTGTTGCTGTATGCCATTCTTTGGGTACATATCCTGTTGTAAGGCTGAGACTAAACAGTGATTTTAAGTGAGAGTTCAGTTCTTCTTGGAGCTCATGTAAAACGCAGCCCAGGATTTTGTTGGCATTCGTTCATTACTTCAGGCTTTTGATTAACAGGCTTCATAACTTGTGCTATAGTAACTGGCTTCTAGCAACATCTTTGATGGAAAAGAGAGGAGTCCTTAGTGGTTCAGTGCTCTATGAACCAATTATACCTTAATTCATTTTACTTTGTTCATCACTTGGTCATTATATGAACTGTTACATGTCACTTCTCATGAATGACTTTATTAAAACTGTTACAATATTGCACTTAGTGTTTATGGGTATTACATTTCCATTACTTCATAGTTTCATAGTCAGTATATGATAGCTGACTCCACCATCATTTGGACTGCATTTGGATATTGTTTCTAAGACTGAATGTGAGGTTTCTGACTGTAATTGTATGCCACTGTTTATTCCCTGATTATTTTTTACTTTAATTGTCCTCCATTTAGAGGGATGTCCATGATATATTTTAAGTGAGCAATCATTTAACAATTGATTGTTTTTTCACAAAGTGGCTATTTTTCCTAAATGTCCTTATTGTTCTGTCTACTGTCATTTGGTTAATTATTGTAGAAGGTGACGGACCACCATGACTTTCAGATTTCATTTTTGGACAATCTAATTTTTAATTTATAGTTTGCAACTTATTATTTGTTTTTTTTCAGTCAGTGGCATTTATTAGTAATAAATCAAACTTTCAAATGTCTGAACTAGGGTTTGTTAGAGCAATTCCCAAATAATGGAGACTTAATGGCCAAAATATCAGACTTGTATATGCTAAGTCCAAGATTTTCTCTGAGGTATTGCAATCTCGGAGTTGGTATATACACATTAGGGGGTGAAGGTGCTTACCCTTCTCACAAAGGAGTGCAGAGGGATGCTTGCCCCCCCTGCAAAAATAAGTTTTAAGGAGAAGAGCAATTTTTGAGATTTGCAAGGGGGGGCTTGTCAGCACTCAGCATTTTGAGTGCAGATATTTTGGTAGGGAACCACATAAACTTTCTTCTGTACAGTCAAGTAAACTAGAACTTAAATTTGCATCAACCTGAAACCATATGTAAGAGCATATATTCATATAACTTTACATTGTTATTTTACATAGTTTTGTTAAATTAAATAACATGATTAAATACATGTAAAACAACACCTGTTGAAAATAGATGCAAAGATGCTGGAAGAATAGGTAAATCCAGCCAAAACTCTGGACATCTAATTAGCATAAAATCTGAACACCAAATAGTGTATAGCTTTCAGTTTCCAGTAAAACATTAGGTACTACTCAGGAACCCATGTTTAAAAACAAGACAGTGACAAAAATGATAGAAAAATGTAAGCACATTATCCAAAAGACAATATAAAACCTATAGATTTTAATGACTGGTACTGCAAAATACTACCACAAAACATCATTTAGTATGTTTGCTTCTAAAAAAGGGAGATGAAAGGTGTGTGTCCTCATTCTTTAAATTATTGGTGCTACTAGTATGTTGGTCATGCATGTGGTTTTCTGTACACTCGACAGCTTCCAAATCACCATGTAAAGAGGGTGATTCAGAAAACTGCATGAAAGGGTAAATCAAGACTGAAAATAGGGACATACCTCCAACAATAGGTACATCATGAGCAGAGGTAAATCAGGCATGAAAATATGAATGCTTCCACAAAACAAGGAGAGATGACAGGTCTGTTTAAAACAATAAAGTACTATGTCTGATCAACTACATTTCCTGAAAATGTCATTTATGAGAATGGAACTTGGACTATGCCTAGCATCTGCAATCATACAGTCTGATGATTTTTGGATTAGCTAGTAGCAGAAAAGAGGGTGTAACTGAGTTCAGGTTAACATTCTGTGTCTCATGCAGATAATTAAATAGAACATGTTAAAAAAGCTAAAATAAATGCATAATTGCGTAATACTTGCTAACATTTGTCTCCTTTGTTTTATGTCTCTCTCTACCAGGAAATGGAATCTTTGAAAGGTAAATTAGGTGGGCAAGTGAATGTGGAAGTTGACACATCACCTTCCACTGACCTACACAAGATAATGGAGGGGATCCGAAAGCAATATGAAGAAATTGCGGATCAAAATCGTAAAGACGCTGAAGCCTGGTATAAAGACAAGGTAAAAAATGACTGCAAATATTAGTGAAGAAATGGAAACCTGAATTAAAGATGATACTAAGAAATGCTCTAATAATAGGTCAACTGATGAACATGCGTGTTGTAGGTACTCCAGCATTTTAAAATATGTAGTTAAATAAACTTATATGCCATCAGAAGATCAAATACTCAGAGAAGTAAAGGATGCTTTTCTCAGTGGAGCATAAGACAGGTCAATCTGCCTTTCAGGGTCATAGAGCAGCTTGAGAACATGGTCCTCAGAGATAAGAAAAACTGAAATAGCCATACAGCTACAACTGTTTTAATGAGAAAGAGTAAAACTCCATAATATGAAGTTAACATTTCTTTTTCATTTTTTCAGAAGCAGCGAAGATTTCCATCATTCCCTTATACCCAATTATCAATTCTCTGTATATATATATAAACACGTGCTTTATAATATTAATATAATGATTATTAACTCCGTGTTTTTATTTTTCTGTTGCTGAACTTTTTAAACATTCATCCAATTATAAAATGTTCGCTTCTGTTAACTGCTACTTCCATTTTTTGCCTGGTTGTGGCTGCATGTTATCCCTGTACCAGTATACACATACAAAAGTATTAAATACAATTAAATAAAATCAAACTTACAGACCTAACAGCTGAATTCCAAAATGCCAAACTAACCAGCTCCATGGCATAGAGGAAAGGAGCCCTGGCTATGACTCAGTCAATCTTAGTTCAGCAAGCAGCTTGGTCATTGAAGGAGCTGAAAAGGCTCCTAGAAGGAGTGGCCTTTTTCTGGTTGCCCTTGATGGAGTGGTTTCCACCCACGGTCAGATATGCCTGCAGTGATGGGGATGGTACCAAAATCATGATTGTCTTTTGTATTTTGGCAAGAAGCGGAATTGGAGCTAACTGAAATTACTTGAGGTGACACATATGATGTCAGTAATTCCACTCACTTAGAGCATGCAAAAAAAATCTCCTAGTGTGCAAGACAGTACATGTGACACTGCTGGCAGCTCTGTTCTGACCCACCTGCCACTAGTGTGATTCCCAACTTCAAGAGATAGTACAGGAGACATTACATTAAAAGGAGCTAGCCAGTACCACGGCATAGAGTGATAAAGCCCTGACTATGGCTTAAGTGACCTGTGTTCAATTGGTGATTTGGGAACTTGAGGTGCTGACAGAGGAAGAGTGAGCATGCCTATCAAGAGGAGTGGACCATCCTGGCACTTTACCCTGTAATGAAGACTGGAGACATGCAGAAGAGTTTTTTTCCAAAGAAAGAAAGAATGGTGGGAGACATTGACTAAGTTGCCACAGAGCAGGGTAACACAATAGTATGTTTTCATTGTACTTCTACTTCTGGACATAACAGGAATGTTGAAGGGGAAAGGAGGAATGGTTAGGGCAAAATACTCCTTGTCAAATATCATATTGCACAAGGAGTCTACATCTCTACACTGGACCTAAGCATGGGTCAGAATAAATGGGGGGAAAAAGATGAGCGCCCAGTATACCTGTTGGATTAAGAAAGGACCAGTTGGCAGTCAATGCTCAACTGTGAGGAGGGAAAAAGATAAAAGGAGCTATTTGAGCAGCCATATAAAGTACCTGATGATCAGCTGGAAGGCATGCAAAGGGGATTGAAGAAAGACAAAATGCCAAATTACTTGGGATGGAATGCTACTTGTTGACACCCCAGATGCAGGAAAATGGTGCACTCTCCAATTAAAAGATAAGATTAGTACTGAAAAAAAACATTCATCCCAAGTCAGCAAGTGCTCAGTGGTGCAACAATCCATGAAAATCCTGTCTGTGAAAAATATACAATGGTTTACAGAGCTGGCTAAAAGTAACCAGTGAAGTGAATCAAGTTATCAGATGTAACAGTAAAGCTCTGGCAGCCATGCTGTGGAGAGAATCTCATTTGCTGGCTTTGCTTTTGCCTGCCACCAGTGATTACATCACACTCATTAACATTATAGGGCCATTCTGCACTCACATCGAAAACTGTTACGTGAAACCTGCACTAAATCTATGATCAGCTGGCAAAAAAAACAGGCCTACAGTAGCAAACAGTGGCTTACTGGGGAGCCATTTTTTATTCCCTCCTATTTATCCATGCTTACAAATTACATCCAACTTCTGCAGTAACCCTGGGAATATCTGATGCCATCCACAAAGTTTTCGAAGCAAGTAAGAAATGGAAGCACTTTGGCAAGTCAGTGTTCTGCATCTCACACACACATACCACATGCCACACTTTTGGACAACATAGTTTTACATATACTTCACATTCATACCAAAGGACAATTTAGATTTGATAATCTGCCTACCACATGATTTTGGGAAATGGGAGAAAACTGTAGTACCTAGAGAAAGCCATCACAGACAGAGGGAGGGGATACTACAGACTCCAAATAGAAGGGGCCTAGATGAGAACTGAATGACAGAAACGTTTGCTGTGATGTAATAATGCTACTTACTGCACCATTGTGCCACTCTTCTCTTCTATGCATTTCATTTTATTTTCTATGCTCCATAGTACAGGTTTATTAAAATAACAAGTAATTGAACTTGGATGGTCTTGCAAGTGTTCAGGGCAGTGATCTGATCCTGAGTGACCCAGTTCAGCCATAGATCAGAAGTTACAGCTTGACAGAAACACACTGGTAAAATTTCATTTGGCACAGTCTTCATGTAACATACAGAACAAAATGAAAAAAATTACATAATATATTCCTTGGTAACAGTGATTTGAAAGTAAGTAAACTTTGAGAGCAATAAGTGGCATAAATTACCTACTGCAGGTGTCAAGTTTTGTATATAAAGGTACTGTGGTGGCAGGTCCAGGTACTGCAGACTGTAGCAACCATGGGTATGTGACCTTCATTTGCCATGAGCCTATGAACAACGTTATTTATAGGCAATTGTATTAGAGTGACAGGTCATTAAAAGTATTGAAATGCCAATTAATAACCTGATGTAAGATACTGAGCTTCAGTATTTTACGTGTCTATAAGAGCATGACTCCTATGAATGAAATATGGTATTGGGCTGCAAATTGTAGTATCTGTAGTCAGCAGAGAACAATGTTCTGCAGAATCCTGAATAAGTGTGTATTCTACTCTTTCTGAAGTATTTGTTGACTAATTCAACCCTTAAGGCAGTATGTTTATAGGCTTTTAATTACCTAATCTATTACACAAAAGCCAAAGGGATTAGCTCGAGAACACTGCTGTTTTTTTTATTGAAAATAAACCCTTGCTTCTTGCTAGAAGCTGTACATGAAAAGATTTTGAGCCCCTTAAAAAGTTCTCAAACCAGTAGAAGATTTAAAACATTTCAGAAGAATTTGCCTTTCGTCAGTTTTCTTCGAAGAAAGTTTATTTAGAATAATGTTTTCATCTTATAAGCTTCATCAAATCTAAAAGATTTATGCTATTGGCTCTAAGTGGAAAGATTTTGATCCCTTTAAATAGTTCCTAAACCAGTAGAAGCTTTAATAAATTTTGGAAAAATTCACCTTTAGTCAGTTTTCTTCAAAGTTTATTCAGATTAGCACTTTCATCGCATAGGCTTCGTTAGATCCAAAAGTTTTATGGTAGAAGCTCTACATGACATGTCTTTGATCCCGTTAAAGGTTCTTAAACCAATCAAGGTTGCAATAAATTCCAATAAAATTTGCCTGTAGTCGCTTTTCTTCAAAGAAAATGTATTCAGATTAGTGTTTTTATCTTATAGGCTTTCTCAGATCCAAAATGTTTGTGCTATCTTGATCCCTTTAAGAAAGTTCTTAAACCATTAGAAGCTTTAATAAAATTCATCTTTAGTTAGTTTTCTTCAAAGAAAGCTTATTTAGATTAGTACTTTCATCTTACAGGCTTCAGCAGATCCACAGAAACATTCCTAGAAAATGCAGCAGGTTATGGTAGGCAGGAAGGAAATAATACCTCAAATAGACAGTTGTCATCCCTTGGAATATCATGATGGGCAGCTGTGGAACGTTATGCAGCAAACAGTTTATAACGACCATGAGGTAGGTGAAGAATATGAAAAAAAAAACAAGTTAAAATGTCAGGAAGCTGCATAGGGACTAGCTACATGCTTAGACAGACTTAACTGACCATTTCTTTTCTTTTATCAGCATTGTTTTATATATGTAAATATTAAAAAAATATGCCTAATGGGCAATTTAACAAGATACTATAACTGAATGAACAGATGTTCAGATAAGCAAATATTTAATATATGTTGATTTCCATTTCAGTTTGAAGCATTGAATCAAGAAGTGTCTATTAACACTACAGCCCTCAATACTAGCAAAAATGAAGTCACTGAGCTGAAACGTACAATCCAGACACTGGAAATTGAACTGCAGTCCCTCATCAGCATGGTAAGTAAGCAGATTATTTGCTGTTGTGTGCATCTGTAACTACTAGATGCCTTTCTGTAGAGCCTAGAAATATGTATTTATAATGCATACCTACTAACTATATTCTTCAGACTTGTATATCAATTAGACATGGCAGATGAAAGGATGCGGTGTTATATGACAACTAACACAATACCCCATTTGCATGGACATCTGAACCTCCTATTCTAAAGCAATATTTAGCTATCAGAGGTCCCAGGATCTGCTTTTGGATGACATCATGATTTGTCGCACCTGAGAGCTTGTTTTAGATAAACGTTTCTTCCTTTTGCAGTGCTGCCTTACTACATTTCAAAGGTCATGAAAAGCTCTTCTGAGATGCAGCTCTCTCACCAAGTAAAACTTCACACCACATAGAGTTTAAGCAGTGCTGTTATATCAAAGTGAGCAGAAAGGATAATGTACCAGATGGTAACAAAACGTAGGAGAAAAATGCTGAAGTCAGAGCAACATATGCATTACAGGGGAGCTCAGTGTTGGTGAAAAACTTGTAATGATGCCCAAATGTTCTGCTGCAGGTGATGTAAAATATTATGGAGCAGATTAAATATAATTTATGCTTATTGATTGTTTGACTGAAGCATGTAAAATCATCCACTGGGGTAACCAGGGAAACGGTTCCAAAATATAAGGCCAAATAACATCAACTAAAGAAAATATAAAAACGCAAGTTAAAGATTACTGGTGAAACAAGCAGCATTACAACTTCATAACAGGAGATCTTCTTGTTTAATTCTTGGTTGAGGAGCCTTTTGTGCAGAGTTTGAATATCCTTTCTGTGTTTTTGTCTTCTTGCCCCACTGGATACTCTGTTTTTTTTTTCATATCTCCCCAAACTATGCAGGGAATGAATTGGTGAGCTTCTAAACTGCCAGTAGGTGTGTCTGTTTAGTGTGAGTGAGTGAGTGAGTGAGTGAGTGAGTGAGTGAGTGAGTGAGTGAGTGAGTGAGTGAGTGAGTGAGTGAGCGAGCGAGTGAGTGAGTGACTACGTTATTGAGTCACTGAGTTACTGAGTGAACATACAGCATTAAAACAGCACCCAGTCCAGAAAAAGCTACAAAGCTTTGTGCCCCCTCATCCCAACTACAAGGGGATGTTCTGGCATCTCTACAACCCTGTAAAGGATAAAGGTCGTTAATGGAAAAAAAAGATGGATGAATGAAGATGGATGGAAGTTAAACATTAAAAATATATAGTCATGACAGATACAAATGCAAAAATAACAATAGCAGTGAAAGAAGCACTTTATTCCAACATAATAGAATAGATGAACAGAGAAAACAGACTCTGTAGATATATATGTTGCATATTCTAAAGAAAATATTCAGTATAGAGGCAGCCTTGAAAAATTTTATGAAAACAGACAGAATTATAGCTAAACCACTCTAATTGTTTTATGCCAAAATTACTTTAATATTGTGAATAAAGCAATCAGACAACCTACGATCTCTAGAAGGAAGGAGTGAAGATAATGTTTCTGTGAAGCAGTTATGAATACCAAAACACAGAAGCTTGTTTGTTTATATATTTATTTATATACTGTTAAACATCAGACAATCTGTAACTTTAAAATAAATCTGGCCACTTGTTAGGCAATATATCACTATAATAAGCTGATCTACCATTTATATGCAAGTTTAGAAACTAACTCTGTTTGTTGTCATGGAAATGGAATGTTGTAACTCCTAAATATAACAGATGAAAAAGCAAGGTGGAAATCCATGTTATGTGTGAAGTGTCCAAGGCCATGCAATATGTAAACACACACACACACACACACACATACACACACACACACACACACACACACACACACACACACACACACACACACACACACACACACACACACACACACACACACACACACACACACACACACACACACATACATACACACACACACAGACACACGCACGAGGACACAGACACACAGACACACACACACACACACACACACACACACACACACACACACACACACTCATACACACACACACACACACACACACACACACACACACACACACACACACACACACACACACACATACATACACACACACACAGACACACGCACGAGGACACAGACACACACACACACACACACACACACACACAAATGCACAAACTTCTGTCCTGATGCAGCTTTCCTTAATTTAATTCTCAACATAGCAGAGTAAGCTAAAAAATAATAAAAAATGTCATATATTTGAAAAAGTCATGGTTTCAGTAAAAGGATTCATGTTGATAATCTGACTGCCAAACTGCTGAGTGTCAGAACATTATATTTAAACCAATGAAAGCACCTTAGAATGGAAAAAGTCACATAGGTAGTTACAAGGTATGCAGTTAAGGAGGTCATTAAGCAGCCTAGCCCAGTTTTACAAGGGCACATGTCTGCTAAGTGACTTGCTCGGGTAAATTAAGGCTGTGGGACTCAAACCATAAACTACAGGTAACTGACTATTAACAGTTTTAATCCTTGCTGGTTAACTGCCACACAGACCCACCTCAGTAGGGAACAAGTATCAGTACTGGGGGCATCTTGCACTACAGTTTGATGCTCTGTCACAGAACTCCACACCTTCTTTGACAACTGTGCTTGAAATGAAAATATCAAACATGCACTAAAACAAATTAAACATGCCATGTAAATGTGCTTTCCAGCAAGTCATTCCCAACCCCTCTCCCCTTCTATGGTCATTTAGGGCAGTGCACAGCTCAACCAAATGTACTATTTGGAAACAGCACCGTCTGATTCAACATAAATGTAATAAGAATACTTCAATAATGAATAGCTTCTTTTGAGTTGTGATTCTGTGTCTAAAAATTACATGAAAGACATTTGGCAATCAAGCATTTGATGCCTGCCAAGCTTCCTCATTGAAAACCTGCCTAGTTAACTAAACATTCTTCAAATTAGATATGTCATCCCAGAAGATTTAGGTCCAAAGACAAATTAATTCATTACTAGTAAGATGATCATTATCAACATTTTCTCTTAACTTTAAATTGATTTTAATTTCAGAAAGACTAGAAGAACTTGTAAGACAACATAACCCATTCAATATTTCTTTTAAAACGTCCACACTGTATTTACAGAACTGATTTCTATGAATTGCTGAAATGTTCATGCATTAGGATATAACAGTGAACCATTTCATAATATGAAATCATTTTAACTCTAGCTGGTAAACTAGCTGAAAATATATTTACTAAGACCTGGCATGTGAAGGCTCAGAGTTTCATGTTACAGCTTCCTAGAACTTTCGAGCAACAAGGCAATATGTTATGGCTTTTATTTTGTATTTTTCCTTTTGACTGTTTTATAACTAGGTAATTTTGCAGAAACAATGTAATTTTTACATGAGAGATGTAGCAGAAAAACTTTCAATAATTTTTTCAGTGCTTGATGGTCTACAAGTGACACATGATAGGATTCAAATTCAGGTATTCTTTACCTCTGTGATGTACCTTCTCACTCATGTCTCAAACAGTGAGAAAAAGAGAGAGAGAGAAAACTAGGGACAGATCTAGCACAAGGCAAACTATGCAACTGCCTAGGACCCAATGCCAGCTGGGTGCACAGTCTGGCCTTAAAAATTATAAAAAAAAAATGCTCCATTACATTCTAGGAGATTTGTTTCACTTCCTTCAGCCTAGAAGCATTTCTGCTGTGAGATCAGCACTGGAGCTTGATCTTTAGCTATGCTATTAGTAAAGCAATTTGTTTTCTAGGATGTTTGTTTTTGTTATTAAGTAGTACTGCACACAGGGTACTGGACTTCACTCCTGCAAGATATTGGAATGGGATTTTTTTTGCATTATATGAGAAAGATTTTTGCAGAACCGTCTGTGTGTGTGTGTGTGTGTGTGTGTGTGTGTGTGTGTGTGTGTGTGTGTGTGTGTGTGTGTGTGCGCGCATCTTTATAACTTAGAAAATACATATTTTTAATCCACCATATCCCAAGAGCACTGTCTGGTTAAGTGACTTGCTCAAAGTCACAAAACGTAGACAAATGGGCTAGAAATCATATCCTTGGCTACAGGAAGCAGCTCCTTATGAGCTTAGGGCCTTAATACACTACAGTAAATGCCGGAACTTCCTTTATGTCTTAATTTTCTGACAAATTACTGAAGATGACAGTCGGTCAATAATGCTAGTCATTAAACTTTCATAGTTGTTCAGAAAATGATGTCTGGCACTTACAGCTCTGAGATATTAACAAGCTGATTCCTATTGTCAAAACCATTTGAATCCCTTCAGATAATGATTCTGGGTCATCCCTCAATAGGGACACTTTGTACAGTGAGCAAGTAACTAAAAGAAAATGCATTTAAAAAAAAAAACAGACCTTTGTTCCCTCATTATTTTTAGCTATACCCAAAATTCTTAAGCAAAGAAATGGAGAGGTGTTTCTGTCCATCCCTTGTAAAATTTGTGGCTTTTTGGTAAATTACGGTGGATTGCATATAAGTAATGACAGCCACAAGTTTCAGATGTTGTATCCTTCAGAAAATGCTTGCTAAGAAAAAGCTTTTTATTCTAGCAAATTTCCAAGTATATAAGAAAAACATTTAAAATCTGTTCTTGATGTATGGGTCTTTGTCTCTGATTTGAACTAGGGTGTTGAGAGGGGTTCCAATGTATGGTTTTGACAGCAGAGCTGAGATACAGTTTTGGCCCATTATTTATGAATGCATTAATTCACTTGTTCTCAAGCCAATATCTTAGATGTATAGTCATGCAAGTGGCTGAAATTGATGGTTATGTGTCTCCATACAGATACTTGGTTCCAGCAACCCACAATAGTTATGGTGTAAAGAAAGAAAGGAGATGATTGTAGTAAACACAAATTTCATTAATATGAGCCAAGTTCTTTGGTAAGATCCTTAGTTTCCTTGTTTTGTTGACTGCTGCCAATGTATTTGTCTGTGAATAAAATGGACAGCATACAGTCTTTTGAGTTTAATGTTAGTAATTTATTTGTGAATACAATTTTAATTAACCTTGTTTTTCACATGCACATTGGTGTGAAAGGTATTGTGTTTGGACTACAGCAGTCTATCTTGTGCTTAGTCTAGATAAGCTCAGCTGTGAGCTCCTTCAGCAATGCAGGGTTGATTCCTCTGCCCTTATTTGTCTAATGTAACTGAGACCAAGTCACTTCACGACATAATACTTCTAGGCTGCCCTGGAAAAAGAACACTTGACTCCAGTGGGCTGTCTCAAGCTATTAGCAGATGCATTGCACATTTGCATTTTGAATTCCTGCACTCTTCACATAGATGCTAATCAGTGCTTCACTATATAGTCAGCACCTTTTGTGGTTTTATCGATTGCCAAATGCATTTTCAGTAAATGTGAGTTTCGAAGGAAGAGCTGTTTACTGTTGCTCGTGTTATTTGTTTTCAGTTGTTTTGTTTAGCAAAGTTTTTGCTGTAAAATTTCAAATAACTGTTTTAAATTAAATTCAAATTCCTAGGATTATTGTAGAAGTAAAAAAAAAAAAATAGATAAAAAAGAGTATGCACACTGACAGGTTTGAACACTGTTATTCTGGTAAATAAAGCCAAGGAATGGGGTTTTAGTATGACTGCTGGGAGGACAGTCAATTACCCTGCCCAGTGCCCCATTTGATCATGATCCAGCTCTGGATGAAGCAGAATGCAGGTCTGGATAACTTGCAGCCATAATATTTTCAATAAATCAGAAAGGAGTCTGATTGATCCCCTACTCTGCAGATGAGGATAATCCCAAATAACAGACAAGAAATATACAGAAAACTATAGATTTCTTAATGCTGTGTTTGTGCTAGGTTAACTAATTTATTCACGGATCAGTGGAGTTATTATGGTATTCAGTATGAACAACAGTTTGTACAGCTTGTAAATTAAAAAGATAAGCCTAGATTTGTGGCAGGAACTAAGATTTCATTATATCAATGTTTATTTTTTTCATTGACAGAAAAACTAAGTTGGCAGACAAGTGTAGTACACTTTATTTCTGTTTCAGTCAGACCTAATTTCATGAATTGCAGAACACTCCTGACACATTCCACTGTGTACATAAACTGATAGGGAAACTGCTTGAAGAATACACAGTGGAGGGAGAAGATAAATGTGATTGATTTTGTTATGAATTGGAAGCCATGGCTAGGGTACAAAATGCCCTTGCCTGTTTTGTAGCCTCCTTAAGTTATTTAGTAACATTGTTGAAAATATATTAGAAGCAAGTTGAATGTTTTTGTACACAAGATGCAAAGCTATGGTTACAGAAAAGGATCTAGTGTTTGCATTTTCAAACTAATTACCCATATCTGCTGATTGTTCATCAAAGGACAACACACTGATAAAGCAAAGAGGAAGGAAAAGCAAAACAGTACACAGCAATAGAACAAGGCTGAAACTGGTATCATGTTCAAATATTTAAGACATTAGAATTGTAATTCAGCCAAGGGCTGAGACCAGAATTGATCATATCTAATCAGTGCACTTACCCCATAAATAAATTCAACTAACTAAATAAATAATCCTGTCTCTGGACCATTGCGAGGTCAATTCGGAATGGCTGTGTATGATGTAGAATGTGCAAGTTAGATGTAAAACAAATGTCACAGTATAGTGTTACAATTTTCAAACAGAATGATGTAGAACATAAGACAACCATCTGAAGGCACTGAGCACTGGGAAATGTTGCTTTATATCACAGATGTATACAGAAACAAATCACCCCCCAAGGGCAGAGATTTCAGATACTTCAGCCAAGTCTTTGAAGAAAGTAGAAGGTCTGTGGGGTCTGTGTTCCTTGGATTTGCTGTGGAGATTTCTTTCTGGGTGGTCCTATTTTTTCCTCACCTTGAAGGCAGGTAGTTAGTGAGGTGTGTTGTGAGTGTATGTGTAGTCTGTGATCGACTAGTGTCCTTGCCCTACCAGAATTAATATTTTTGCCTCATGCCCACTGAGTATCAGGATAAGCTACAGTTGTCCTGAGACCTTGACCTTGAACTAGATAATGAGAATCGGGCAATGAATGAACTGGGATATTCACAGACATAGTGGACATACCTGGTCCACTGTAATGGCTGTAGGAAGAGTCATAAATCCAAGTAGTGCTCTGACTACTATGGTTCACATTACAATACACATGCCAGAACCCTCAAGTAGGTAAAGTGTGGGTCCCGCATACGCGCATGTATGAGTGTGTGTGTGTGTGTGTGTGAGAGAGACAGAAAAGAGTGTCAGCCTCTGTTTGTCTACATATGTGACAGTTTGTCTGTTTGCATGCATGTGTGTATGTGTCTGTGTATCACCCTGTGGAGGGGCAATTACTGCACAGGAGTACAGGTGATGTCGCTGTATGATGACCATGGACTGCAGTTCACTATCTGGTCTCGATGTCATCCAGCGTGGTAGGAATACTACTTAGCTTTATGAATCTTCTGGTAGGAGATCACTCCCTAACTTTATCTGTTTTTGTCTCTCTGGTTAATGGGATATTGGCTCAGCTTATGTTTGCAGATTTCCACAGTCACTCGTGAGACTAACTCAGAAAAGATTCTGTGCAGGCTGTCAGGACCACAGGGGGGAACAAAACAGTAATTAACTTTGTATGTCTGTAAATAGCCTGAGTACAGCTGCTGCTCCCATTGGCAAGAGGTCAGTTACATAGCCATGTTTTCGAGGGTGGGCTATGTTTAGTTGTGGCAGTTCACCTGTCAGCACTGCAGCACAATGCCACATTTCCCTTTATATCTCTTATTTTTCTTCCTTCATAGCAGTAGCCCCCTTTCAGGGAATGGTGATATTGTTGCACAACTATGTTATGCTGAGTAAGTAGTCTCTAATTCTTGCACGGTGAGTGCACTACTGCTGCATTCATACAGTGTTATCCACCACTGCACTACTATAACTTCCCCACTACAAAGTAGGGTCCACCATTCACTGATTTGTGAAATGAGGACTAGGTCACAGATACACATTTACATACCAGCTGTGTCTTTATCACATACACATTTCTGTATATTCTATCTCCATACCATACAAAAGGGGCTGAGAAACTATTATGTAGTACATGGAGCACCATATATATGCTGTGATAACAGTTCAATAGCATCCTGGTTCAGCACTACTCAAGCGTGAGACACAATCTTAACAACATTTGCTTAATTGTTAATTTCTGCTTCTGGCACAAACAACTGACAGCACCAGCCAGTAAACAAAACAAGAGTAACATTAAATGGCTTCATTTCAGCTCTGTTTCTGTCTCTTCTCTCTTTTACATTACAACCACTATATCAGAACCAACTGATTTCTGAGACAAGGAATAGGCAAAGAAATAGACCATATCCCCACTGCTTTACTGGCTTTTAAAGCTGGCACAACACATTTTTTTCAACTTTTCTGTAATTGCTAGTACTTGGGGCTCCATGCACTACAAATAATTTTGATCAGATCTTCTGAAGATAACTTATTATTATGTGTTCTCAGTGTGGATTCTGAGATTCACCTCTCAAGCTTCACTCTCAAAGTGGATTTCTTGGTATCGATATCTTGAACACATAATAAGCATGTTATAATCAGAAACCCAATCACAGTCCTCTATGCATTACATGGCACAGGATACCTGGGCTTTACTCCATACCAGCCCTGTGTATTTACACCTAATGTTTATGAATAATGGCAGAATTTCTCATAAAAAAATATTTTTCTGAGTTACAGGTAAGTGCAGTATTTTTTATAATCCATTTCTGGTATTTTATTGTATTTTTCCTTAGTACGACATCATTAGATATGGATATCACTTCACAACGTATGCAATGTGAGTTTCACGTCTATTTTAGGTGCTTGAGGTTATTTGAATAAATAAACATTCCAACAATTTCACAGATGTTTGCGGTAAGGTCCCTGTCTTGCTGATTATGTCTTAACTCTGGGTGCAATGCATAGACAGGATATGCAGTGCATGGGGTTAGTGTTCTGGGAAATGCACTGAAAAAGGGCAGACATACTGTATGAAAAAGAATGCTCCTAAGATTGATATGGCTTCTTGTCTTTTAATTTCTCCAAATCTTTTGGGTTTTTAATATCATGACAGGAAAAGACCCCATTCCTAAGTCAAAGTACAATTAAAGTTCATGAAATTAGTATTGTTTTAATCTTTGATGTCAGCCAAAAGTGCTCTTCACAGCCCCTGCAATGTGCCCAGTAATGATTCCTTCTGCAATTCATGCAAAGTTACATGGATTGGTAACATATCTAAATATGACTGTAGATTATTTTTTATAATATCCATTGCTACTATTGGAACTGTCTGGTATCTTTCTTCTACATTGCTCTTGTTTCTGCCTGCAGATCCTGATATTTTATGACTTTGTGTCTCTCTGTACGCAAGGCACTGTAGTCATTGGGTGTGGCAAATCTAATGACCAGTGCTAGTCTTGCCTTCTTTTCTTGGACCACTATATCCAGTTTTCTAGCATCTATCTTTAATGGGTGAGCCCATGTGATATAAACTTCATCATTTTCTATGATGCTTTGTGGGTCATGTTTCCAGTGTTTTTCAGCCACTTCATTATTATAGTGTTTTCACAATCCCCAGTGCAACAATCCTGCCACATTATTATGCCTTTCAGTATACAGTCCATCCGCCATTAGTATGCTGGAATGTGTGTGACTGTTTCCAATTTGGTTTTACAAAAACCTACTGTTGACAGAAACCTGTCTGTTTCTCCCACATGTTCAATAGACTTTTATAAACCAGTGTGTACATAGCCCACTCTCTTGGGCTGCCAATATTAACCTTTCATCTCTTGGTTTGAATCCTCCTCTCCTTAACCATTCCTGCATCCATTCCTGATCAACATAAGGTTCTTCCTGGAGTTTTCTGTACATGCAACTATATTTATGCTTTTTTCACGTCTTGCCTTCTCATCTAGTCCTTTACCTTATATTCATTCTTTTGTTTTATAACACATTCAATTGCTGCCTGATTTTAATCTATTTCTGGTTTAATTTCCATTCCTGCTTGACGCCGATATGCTTATGCTAAATTAAGCAGAGAAGTCATCTTAGATTTATTCTCCTCATGTTTCAAAACGTTCACTACATTTGGGTCTTGTGAGGTCAGCAGATATGTGTGGAGAGCAATAATTACAGATCTGTACATGTAATCAATTTCAAGGCGGCCCATCCCTCCTTCAAAATGAGGAATATATAATCTATGGTGTTCACTGATTTTTATAAATCATCTGGTGAGCATGAAGCATCCTTCTTGTTTTCCTATGTAGACCTGTGTAGACTATGTTATGCTGAGTGAGTAGTCATTATTTCTTAGAGGGTAGCACTGTTGTATTTATTGAGTGTTATCCACAACAGCACCTCTACAACTTCCCTTCCCAAGTACTCCTCAGAAATGTCTGAATAGCACAGCTATTACAATACAAAGTTAGCAATGTAGAAAACCAAAGATGTCACCTAACATGGTGCTACAATATTGTTGCTGTCACCTATCACTGGGCATTATGTTCAGCAGTCAGGGCACAGGAAGGCATACTTCCTCTATCAGTGTCAACATAAAGCAAATGGAAATGAATCCCCAGAATCATACAGGATGAGAAAGACATACTATATGACTTCTATAGATGTGTATATCCTCATATACTTGGTCACAGAACATGTGAAGAAATGTAAAAGATCTATAAAATATTACTACAAACCAATGCTTCTCTTGTTAGAACATAACTACATCCTCAGTAATCTAATAAGCAAGTGTGGGCTATTCTCCATGTAGAAAACACCACCATGGTGTTGAAACATAGTAGGACATTGACATCACAGAAAGAGAACCAGTCAGTAATGAGTTGTAGATGGAGCCTTGCACACATGAATGGGTAATGTACTGCAGACATGGCCAAAATTTAATGAGCTGTTTGACCCATTCCTGTACACTTGGAATTCCACATTGGTATAGTGCCTGCTACATATGTGCACATAATTTTGTTCTTGAATCATATTCCCTCAAGTACTAGGTCCTATAATGGATGAGCCTTGCACTTTTGAATCATAGTCCCCTCAGTACTGTATTACCTAAAGGATCTGTCTTACATCTCTAATTATAATCATGTGAAAAGCAGTCCTCGGTGCACCTCCACAGCTTTAGTTGCACTCTTCTGAAGAACTTTTTTAAAAATTATTCAAAACAAACTTTTAATGGAAACAATGACAGTAAAAACAGCCACAGTCAAACTTTAGCATGGAGAGCTATAACAACAGATAAGCGCTTTCGACAATGAGCTTTCATCAGATCATGATTTATTCTTGCTCTCCTCCTAGAGTAAAAGTGAGAACTAGCCAATGAGGGCTAGGATAGTAAACACACCTACCCATTATCCAATTAGGAAATTAACCAATTGCCAGTTTCCTAAGGACCAGCCTCCTAGCTTGCACCATGGATACTCTCCTTTTCTTAAGGATTGGCTTAAGTGGTACTATGCTATTCAGCCCAGGTGGCCGATCAGCCCTCAGGTTCAAAATCCAGCTAGTTTCACAAAGCTCAGAATGGTTGGTAATGTCTTCATCCCTAACAGTATAGAGTACACATTGAACCACTTTAAACATAAATCTATGTGTAACTGTACAGAAATATGCAGGTCAAGTTCATTATTAAGATCTAAGTTGCAAATATCCCTAAGATGACAAAGTATTCTATCTTTCAAGTGCTGATCAGTCTTGCCAATGTAAAAAGCTTCACAATGGCTGCACATCATGAGATAGACTAAGTGCCGACTATCACAGTCTGCATATACTTTAAATACATAGTTTTTCTTCAATTTAGGATGTGTAAAAGTGTTGCTACTATCAATGAGCGGGCAAGCTTTGCATCTTGTAAATTTGAAAGTCCCTTTCCTGTCCCAGATCTTGTTGGAGCTAAATCCATTTTTATTACAGAGCAATCTTTTAATATTTTTCTTGTTTTTAAAAGTGAACTTCGGATGCTCACCTACTATATGCTTTATTTTATCATCTTCCATAAGTATCGGCCAAACCTCCGGATAATATCACAAATCTCTTTGTTATCTATGCTGTATGTAAGTGCACAATTCAAAGTGTTCTTCCTCTCTTTTGTGTTGTTGACATATTTGCTGAAGGGTTCCTTTCTTTTGTAGTATGGTTTATCTTTCCCTTCCCTTATTTCATTATGGTCTGATTTAATTCTTAGATCTTGCATTTTATAGCCTCTGTCTTGTAGATTCTTCTCGAGCTGGAGACACTCTTGATTGAAACCGGCATCATCAGTACAAAGTCTAGAAATCCAAAGTACCTGATTCTCCATGATATTCTTAAATATGTGATTCAGATGCATACTGTTATGTTGCAGATAATGGTTCTTCCATGTTCCTTTTCTATATAAGTTGGTATTAAGTCCCAGATCTTGATGTAAAGATAATTCAACATCTAGAAAATCAATCACTTCTCTGGAGGATTTAACCTTAAATTTCACAAAAGTGGTACTTGAGTTTAAGAACTCCATAAACAGTGCCAGCTGTTCATCATCACCCTGCCACAATATAAAAAATATCATCCACAAAACAGGCATAGTGTAATAGCTGTGAATGCTAAGGGTTATTATCTGTAAAGACATTGTTTTCTTCCCAAAAGGCAAGTACCAGATTGGAATAGTTATCGACACAGCGTGTGTCCATTGCCACACCCCATGTCTGACAATAATAATCTCTGCCATAGACAAAAATGTTTTTCTCTAGGATAAACTCCAGTAAGGTGCACAAAAGATCAGCATTAAAGCCATTCCAGTGTAGGTACTCACAAATTGCTTCAATCCCATAGCTATTGGGAATCACAGTGAACAAACTATTGATGTCCATTGTAACTAAGATGAGATCCGTAGTACTGGTCAAGCGTCTTGTTTTTTCATAGAGATCTGTCAAAAAGCTGCCTGTATCTTTCAGTACTGAACCAGCTTTGGGTAAAACGTTTTTCAGCTCACTTTCCACAAATATTGACAAAGGTTCCAATAACCAACCCCTTCCTGCTACGATAGGTCATAGGGGTGGATTACTAGGGTCTGTATGAATCTTGGTTAGACAACTAACATAGCCGGCATTAGGCACTCATGGAACCCGTGTCCGGAGCCCCTGATCATCTGCCCATAAAAGAGGGCCCCCATCCAGCAGCTGTGGGTTTCTCCTTCTCCATCATTAATTCCTCCTTCCACCACACTTTGTAGATGTCCGAGCGGCTACACGATGTAATTGTGCGATCGCAAACTTTTTTCCGTTTTTTTTTTTTAACTTTGTCTGTAAGCTGCCCTCAATCAGGTCCACTTCAGTGATGCAAGGGACCTGACTGGCTGCAGCAGACATGGAAGTAAGTTGTCTTTTTTTTTTTTTTTTTTGTTAAATGGAGCAATTCTGGGACTTTTCTCCCTATTAGGCATGCTTGTCGATCAGAAGTTGACTTTTGAGAACCACACTAAAACATGTTATCTACAAATAAAATTACTGGTAGTGAATTAAGATTATTTAGAGATAGGAAAGAGTATAAATATAATGAATATAAATATGAATATAATGAAAGAATTGTTTATCAGTTTGGTCAGGCCAGGCCTGAAAGATGAAGCCTTGATGTGGCACCTTTGTAGGAGAGTCATATTCATACAATTGGGCCAGTTCAGAGATAATTCACCAAAAAAGTTTAACAATTCAGAAATATAAAGTATTACGATAGATTAAAATGGTTAAATATAATTTCCTTGTTTTATATAAGGTTAGCGGGAGATGTGGTTATAGTGTAGTATATAAATGATTTCAGGGGCTGCAGAGGTCTTTAGATTGTCAATATAAGCTTTGAATTGTTCCTTGTTTGAGGAACTAATTTTGAAGTGCAGATTGCTGTATACATGAGATTTAGTGATATAGAGAAACATCCACTGAGGTATGTAAGGGGCATGGAAAATGTAGAAAAAGGCAAGGATGGAGGGGAGTCAGAATGTTATGGTACTTAAAACGGTAGTATAGAGAAGCATTTTTTAGGATTTAGCAGAAGTTCAGAGCTGTCTAGCCAAGCTTCAATGAAAGAGAAGGACTTTTGGGTAATTGGGAGTTTAGACAGATTGTTAGCCACAGTGATGCAAACTGATTTACCTGGATGCTGAATGAGGGAAGTATACACCAAGGCTTTGTGGAGGAAATTTAAAAATATATTAAACAGAAGATACATCATTGAGGTACCCCAACCATAAAAGAAGGGATCAAAGGAAGTTAGACCTGATTGCCACTTTACAGTTTGGTGTCTGTTGGCCAAATATCTTTTGAACCTTTGAAGGCTATACTCTTAACTTTTGGAACAGACTATATTTGAGACAGTGTCGAAAACATTCAATAGATCCAAGAATAGTGAGAAAAACATTTTACCATTGTATCTATTACAGTAGATATTACTGACAAAGTCCAAGAGGAAAATTGCTCTGCTGTGATTTAGTCTAAATCTTTTGTGAGTAGGAAATATGATATTATTATCTGTGAGGCATTGGAGCAATTGAGTGCCAACACTTTTTTCTAAGATTTTTGAGAGGGGAGGAAGAATAGTAACTAGCCTATAATTTGATAGCTGTACAGTATCCTCTGGACAACTTAAGTCTAAAGTTAATTACTTTGTGATTTCTTTGCCTGATTTTAAAAAATGTATACATTTTACTCTGGTCAGCTGTCTGCCTGGAAAATACCTACTGGAATCCAACAATGTGTGGAAGGAGGTGCAGCCTGGTATGGCTGGGGTGATCTCCACAGCCTTGTAGCAGGTCCCCATGACTAGACAAATGCCTGCATCCTCCAAGGTGAGGACTGCTTCCAGTGAATGCAGTTTCATTTTAAGACTCCTAGCATTTAGCAACATAACTTTGAGGTTATTTTTAGATGGACTTTTTACATCTGAAATTTTGTCCTTGAGACACTGCCTTAAAACGGCACTATGGGGGTGGCAAGAGCCTTAGCCAGTAGCCGAAATCTCATGGATGACAGATGAAGACCATCTCTGGCAAAGCATCAAGGTATGTCGATCATGTCATCCCAGGCTGACACCAGAAACTAAGTCAATTATTGAAGTCAGTCAGTTTCTGTTTGTATTGAGGCATCATCCTAGATAAAGGTAAAATGTTGCTTAAGGCTAGGGATGTACCTGCCTGAGACATAGTCTGAGAGCTCAGTCATGTCTCTCTTCATATAGTCCAGAGGTACATCTCAATTCATTCACACCAACATGGACTGTGATGGAGTCATAACAGTACTTGTTGTTAAAAGTCTTGAGTGCACCTATGATATGGTGGATCCTGGCACCTGACAGACAGCTGACCGTGACCTTTTCCTTATCCAGCCTGGTGAGAGGGAC
Source organism: Protopterus annectens (assembly GCF_019279795.1). Lineage (NCBI taxonomy): Eukaryota > Metazoa > Chordata > Ceratodontiformes > Protopteridae > Protopterus > Protopterus annectens. Next base: position 996,118,199 of record NC_056747.1, read on the forward strand.
ATCTGTGTAACTCACAATGGAATCACCTAGGACTAATATGTATGATTTTGTGTTTTGCGTTAAGGGCTTGAAAGGTGAGATACTGGTGCATGAGCTATTTTGCGTATTCTGTTCTGCAGAAGAAGTATTATGTGTTGCGTGCTTGTGTTTGTGAGGTCTCTAGTGTTTAGGTATGTTTCTGATGAGGACCTCTACATATGTAGATATGTGTGACGTGGGTTTGGGTGAAGTAGGAGGTGAGGTGTGCATGCTGACAACCTGCTCGTTGTCATATGTACTAACTGGTGTGTGACAGAGCAGGCATTCAAGGTTTTTTATATAGTTGCAGCTCTCACATGTTGAGTTTATGTGGACTGGGGCTAGAGGATTGTCATTAATCATGAGGCAGTCTCAGTTCTGTCCTGCAGTGCTGCCTTCATTTTGTGGGGGCCTCTGTTCAGTTTCGCTGTAGATTTGTCCTGATCTTGTGTGTCTCTGTCCTCTGTGAGGGAATCTGTGTCTCTTTTCAGTCTTGCTCTAATGCTGTCTTTATGTGCAAGAATCTGTGTAGATGTCTGTCCTGTATGAGGGAGTCTGTGTGGATGTCTGCTTAGTCTTGTTATAATGTTGTCTTTATGTTGTGTGGGTGTATGTTATGTTGGAGTATGTGTGGTTGCTGATGTTTGGTCTCGCTGTAGTGCTGTCTTCATCATGTGTGGGTGTCTATGTCCTGTGTACGAGAATCTATGTAGCTGTCTGTCTTGTGTGTCTCTGTCCTGTGTGAGGGACACTGTGGTGGATGTCTCTGTGTACCTCTGTGGGACTAGTTACCTTGATGTGGTACAGAGGTTTGTTGTAATATAACAACATTGCTACTAAATTTCAGTCAGTGTGTGCATGCATCTCTGTGAGTGGCTACCTTGCTGTGGTACAGGGGTTTGTCATAATGTAACACTGGTACTAAAATTAAATGCCAGTCAGTGTGTGCACCTTGGCACTTTCAAGTCTTTTTAATGGTCTGAATGTAGTAACACTATACAGTGATAGTTAAATGGTGCTGGATAAGCTTGAGAGGGAAGGAGGCATGATGGCAACATGGTCACACTTTACATTCTCCTAGGTAGGGCCCCCAACCTGAAACTTGCTGGGGGTCCCCAAAATCCTAGCACTGGCCCTGACCACTAATGCTTGGAATAGTTGGTTGTATCACTTCAAAGAAGTCAACCAATTCTTTAAAGATGCATCTTTCCATAAGTAAGTCAAGCAAATTACTCTGAAAGGTCATGACCTTTGTATCTAGTCCTCTTCTATTAATATTTTTATAGGTCTTGACATCCTCCAGCATGTTCAGCATTCTGTTCTTGTACCACAGAGAATCCATCACCACAATGGCTCCTCCCTTATCAGCCAGTTTGATGACAACATCTTCACACCCCTTAAGTTGAAAAAGTGCTTGTTTTTCATCAAAAGTAATGTTGTGGAAGTGTCTTCCTTTGCTAGGTTTCTCTCTTATCGTTTCAACTTCATTTTCACATAGCCATAGGACGAGTTCCACTGTAGGGGAGTTAACAGGTACAAATGTACTTGGTCATTCAAAACATTCAGGTACAACATCTTTATCCTTGCCAAATATTGACTTCAATGTAATGTTTCTCCCAAATTGTTTTATGTCCATTACAAATTCATTAAGATCAGAATGCAGAGATGGAATAAAGGTCAAGCCTTTGTTTAATATATTGAATTGCTCTTGACTTAGAACCGTATGACACAAATTCACCACCAAAGTCTGATGGTTAGTCCCTGTTTCATTGTTCTTCAGAAGTTTAATTTCTTCCTCTTTCTCTTTTGACTCTGAGATCTTGGATTTCTGTGGACATACTGGTTCATAGAAACTGGGAGCTGGCATTTAAATGGTACATGGGTCACCCCATCTTTCGGTCTCGTCCCTATAAAGATACTGTCAGCCAGTTCATAATCATTAGCCAATGAGGTCTGTATGTTGGTAGTGGGAATTATCTCCATTCTTTCTGCAATTATAGTAGTGAATTCATTCCTTTTTCTCTCAGACTCATTGTTAGTGTTTGTCAACTACTAGTGTCAGCCCACTGCTCATGACTTGCTTGAGACATGGTGCGGTTTCTGCATTCACTACTAAAACTAGTTTTACATTTGTAAGCTGATTTATTCCATCCATTCACACCTAGATCTTCCTTGGGCCATTCAAAAATATGGCCTGTTTTAAAATCCTGGAAGTCACGGGTCAGTTTTCTAGTTTTTTTTTGTCCCTTAAATTTGTTGTCATATACACTCAAATTAAATTGTACAGTTTCAAATGTTTGTAGGCTTAATTCATCCAATTGCATCTGCTCTAACTCTGTTTGTTTTTACTTAATTATTTCAGCTGCCTTAGCCTCTTTAGGTTTGAAGTATTCTATTAGTAGTTGTATATGCTTGAAACTTGTTTCCAGATTAATAGCTTGCCATTTGGCAAGCAAATCTGGAAAACTGTTTCCGTAGCTAATTAAGCACTTAACTCTCATTCTCCTTGGGATAACCTGGTGGTAAAGGCTAGCTTCTAGATGGAAATACTGCCATTGCAGCCTCTTCAGGTGGTATGCTGCATTTTCTACCTTTTTAAAAACTTTGTTGAAACTTTCTTCACTAATAGTGTGAACAATATGCCCTACTTCAATACTTGCCAAGTTCAGTTTTAAAAGTAGATTCAAAGGCTCAGCTAAGAACTCTGAAAATGTCTTGTTCCTCATTCCCTCTTTTCACGCACTTCCTAATTTGGTAAATAAACTGTTGTCTGCCATGTGCAGTTCAAGCAAGAAAAAAACACAATTCAATTAGAAGCACTGCTGAACTGCCAAAGGTAACCAAATTATAATCATTATTTTTTTCAAACTAATAATATCATTTATGTTCACTTTTAAAACATTATACATCATATAATTGTGGAATTACATATCTCAGATTTTCAGTGTAGCTTTGTATGTAAAATCAATCTATAATTATGTGCTTCTTGACTTTATTTTACTCCTTGAAATATCTGAATGCAACATGATGACAAAATATTGGTGGTGTTCTGTCCAGGTTCTGTAAATAAATGAATGGTCTCTCTAATATGTAAAAATTGAGGTGATGGTGTGAAACCTGCTAAACTTATCATTGCTACATTCCCCTACCCTATCCTCAATTACCACCCACCCCACCTTACTCTACCATTATACTTCCTACATGCACCTTTTACCTGTGGCACCCATTTACTAAACCAACTTTATTACTATTATAGAAATACTCCTCTTTCTATTCACTTATTTCCAAACTGCTGTCTAATTTTTAGCATCACTTCTAATAGTCTTGCTCCTTTTCATACTGCTTTGCACTATATTCTCTCCTACTCAGTCCTTTCCCAACAGTACCTCTAAGTCTATTGTTCTATATTTTAACTTCTATTTTTTCCCAGATAAATCCTCACTACTTCTTAGCTTAATAATATTTTCATCATCTATCCTTTCAACCCGTCTACTTTTTATATTTCATAAACATATTTCTCTTACAATTCTTCATACTAGTATCTCTTCTCCTTGCACACTTAGCATACTACCAGCATCCATTTCACTCACAACTCCAGTAAAACTCGCATATTTTGCCTGGCAAGCAAAATATTTCTAAGCCTCATCTCCCAATCCCACCCTATCTGTATCATTGCATGTAGATCATACTATACTACATTATCTAAATCAACAGCCGTTTACTTATATATCGGGTATTAAACATAAAATCAGGCAACAATTCCTATATCCATACCATCATATCTCTATAACCATAAAACTTAGAGGTGACATCTACCCAAATCTAGGTCAACTCAGCACATACAGGCATCAGACCTCTCATTATCACATCAGCTACTTTCTGACTAACACATCACCCGCAGTCCCACCCTGGCCTTCATGTATACCATACCAACTTATGAAGTATTTATAACAAACTGCCTGACGTGCATGCATGAACAGGACTGCACAATTCAGATATCATAGTTGGCACACAAACCTGGATCTGCCACAAAACAAACAAAAAATGATGAAATTTCCCTACCAGCCTATAACTTTATCATATTAGGCAGATCAAACAAAAAAACTGGTGGTTTCACTTTTTTCTACGTCCCCCCCCCCCTCGCCAACTTTCTCTTGCTCAGAAATCCTAGTAAGTCAACCAAACATTTACAGAACAACCACAATAGTGGGTGTATACATACAACAAGGTAACAATGTTAAAACACTGGAAGATATTCTCTGCCAGGCTTCCTCAATAATTCCTTATGAAACTTTAATATTGGGTGATGTTAATATAGGCTGGTGAACCAAACAATTTGAAAATCCATACAATAATATACATCTGTACAAGTTCACCCACTTATAACCATACTAGCTAGATATAACAAAGCCACAGCCAGTAAATCAACCTTTATTTGGATCCTAACATCCTCTCCAAATAAAATACCATCTCATGGAACTCTGTCGGACAGTCTAAGTGATTTCATACCAATCTACACCATAACGTACAAGTGCAGCAGTCTGAAAACACATCATTATAGCCTGGTATTACTTTTTATGAGGATCCTTAACTGGGAGTCACTGAAGACTCTCCCAATAGATGATGCTGTCTTGGAGTCCAACAATACCACAGATAAGTCCCACAAAGAATAAAAGGAATCAAAGCCCACCCTCCCCATGATCATCCTTAGCAACTAAGCAACTCATGAACAAAAAGACAAAGCCCAGAAGGTCTGGACAAAATAGAAATAAATAAATTAATTAATTAACTCCTATTTTACTAGCATATTAGCAAATAAGAAACCTAACAAAACAACTTATCACCAACAATAAGAAATCTACTTCTTAACCAATCAAATCATATACACTAATAACCAAAACTGTTCTGGGCCTCAGTCAATAAACTGTTAAATTCTGGACAAGCTACACATTCAATACAAAACACACACACACAGAATGATACCATAGCCAACTACTTCAATACCCAGTTTATATAGACAGTGCTGTCATTAACTGACCAGGTGACTAATCTAGCTGTCGAAGTCCCTACTCAAGAAAATAACCTCCTTCAGCATTTCTCCTTCCAACTTATTTCCACAGATACCACTGAAAAATATCTCAAAAAATGAAAGCCTACTTTGACTGCCTGTGACAGTCTACTTGGCAAATATCTTACAATCGCAATTGAGACTATTGCATATATACAGTTTCGCTTCAGATAAATCAATCCATATCTGAAAATAAAGCCCCCTCACTATCGAAAAAATCATTTGTTATTTCACTGCACAAGGATGGAGTCAGTGAAAATCTTTCAAATTATAGGTCGATTGCCATTTTATTTCCCCCTATCAAAAATATTAGAAAAATGCATTTATATGCAACTTATTAACTATCTAATAACTAAGTCTACAACCCAACATGACAGCCATCCTCATCACAGCACAACTACTGCTTTGCCGAATTGTAATACTGTCAAACACCCTGAGTAACACCAGAAGCCTAGTCTCCACCATCTTCATAGACTTATCAAAAACTTCTGATACTGTCTCCCACCAGAAACTCTTACATAAATGCTCATCTTTAGCACCCACAAGCTCTTCACTGCAGTGGTTCCATTGATATGTCTCAAACGGAGCACAAGCAGTGATGCACAAAAATTATTTCTTCACCTTTTTGCCAGTAATTATTGGTGTTCCACAAAAATCTATATTAGAGGCCACATACTTTTCAACATATTCATCAATAATCTCTACACTGCTACAAAAAATGCTACTCTAGTTCAATACACTGATGACTCGTCCCTAATCTGCTTTGCCAAATCTCTCTCTCTGAACTCCAAGATCTTACGTAACAATCCTCCTTATTAACTGAAACATGGCTAAAAATCTGCAACTACTTCTAAACTATAAATAAATAAATACATTACTGCTTTTCACTCAACAACCCATCTCTACTAAACAGCACTATTCACTATTGTCTCTGCAAACAATACATTAACAGAACAAGTAAAGCACAGATTACTGGGCGTCATCATTGAAGGCCAGTTGAAATTCAACCACCATGTATTGTGTGGTTAAAAAACACATCAAAAACTAGGTACATTACACAGATTAAAAACCTTTCTTACTGCCATCTCTTCTCTGTGCTGCCTCACTCTTCACTAACCTTCAGGTATCACAACTGCCCAACCTCAGCATATAATAAAATAGCAAAAATTTTCAGTAAAGTGTAAAAATAGAAAACACCACTGCCTAGCCTTCAGAGAATTAAACTGATTAGAACTATCACATCACTTAGTTATTTCTCGGCTAACTACAATAAACAGATTTCTCTATAAGCTAGAAAACTGCCCAGGCCTTAACAACTTAATAAAACAGCACTGACCTAAGACAACTTTACACGCTAGAGAAAAATCACTATAACCAAATCATCTAATAGAGCCAGTGATTCTCCGCATTCAAATTGTGTAGCTAAAATATGGAACCACATCCCTCTATGAGTGAAATCTATTCAGAATATAAACGTATTTAAAATACAACTAAAACTTCACCTATCAAATTAATGGATCTGCTCTTGTACACCTCTAGGATAAATGCCACAAATATCTTCACCTTGCCATATCGTCATTCCATTTTTTTTCACTCAGAATCTTATGCCCCACTACTAGTCTTCAACAGTACCTGAGCAGTTTTACTAGCATCTCATAGCTATATCCATTATTTTGTGACACCACTCACCCCTATGTCTGTACTTCTAATACAAACCTATGATAGCCATATATGTAATTGTATCCTAGCCTGCTATAACTCCACTTTTAAATGCCATATTAACATGGTCTACCCTACCTAGTTCATTTCCTTACCTCTATTTCTTTGAATTTCTAAGCACTAATCACACAATCAATTATTTGACAAGTACTCTAATGCACCTCTTCAAAAGTTCAGTGTTTAACATCTACCAGTGCATACGTATCTTTCCCACTGTAATACTTGCCTCTACTTTCATATGAATATAATCTATTTACCAAATGTATGTGTTATTGTTAATGTATATTTAATGTCTGTTCATGTGTATTGTTGATAATGTCAGCTTAAAAATGTTTGGAATATGATGGAGTTTTTCTTCCTGAGCCTCTGCTGAGAAGAGTCTTTTGACCAAAATACATCAGGCAAACCTGGTAAACCAAACCATAATAAAATAAATAAATAAATTACATGCTTTACACTGGCCAATTGGATAAACCCCATGTTTTTTGTCTGTCTTTGGTAAACAAACTAATATACTATCTTTTTTTTAAAGTCGTCTTAAATTTGATACCATCTTATACACAAACAAAGGTTGATTGTCTACGACAGAAATAAGTTCTGAGTTCCCCTGTTAGAATTTTCCAGTTAACAAAAACTATTTTATTACTATTAGTAGTACTATCTGGGGTTATGTCTAATCAAAAACAATTTGTGCTTCTGTACACACAGCCTTTTATAATCCATCACCTAATAAAGAATAGGCAGAAATGTATTTTTTCTTTTTTATTTCTTAGCAACAAAATTTAAAGATTGGATTTGTACCATCTTTACACTTTAATGAACTATGATGCAACATTTTGCAACACAATCTGATTTATTTTTCTTCTGAAAAAAGAGATGTAAGACGTGTCTTTTTTCTTTTGAATAACTGATGCCACTAGTATGTTGGTCATGTAATGCAGTTTCCTGTGTGTTAAACAGCTTCACAAATCATGCGTGATGAAGAGGGATTCAGAAAATTGTTTGAAGAAGTAAGTCAAGCCTAGAAATAAGGACATCACAAATATGTACATCATTTGCATGGGTATGTTCCTACAAAATAGGGAGCGCTCAGTGGTTTACTAAGGATGAAAACACTCAACAAACAGTAAAGTGGTTCCTGTGATTTTTTTTAATGGCTCATTGAAACCCCATTTTCTATTGTAACAGTAAATGTCCCTCACAACCAAATTGCTGTTGCCATCTACTGCCACAGCTCTGTCAGTGGGATGGCAAGACATCTCTGTTCATAATGAACTGGCCAATGAGATCAGCATATGAAAGACTGATTTATTTCAGCTCACCCAACTGCTAACCATTCTTTTTCTCCCAGAAATTAAACCATTCAAAATGTATATTGTGTTGAGGAGTCCTACGGGATAAAGACAGGAGCATTACATTGATGTGGTGCCTAAACAATGAATGCAGTGCAATGTCTTACTACGTTTGCAGAGTTGTCATAGAAATATGAGATCTAGCATTATTCATATACCTTCAGTTAATGGAACTATATCAAATGGATAAAGCAACAGTCTAGAAAACACTCTAAATTGAGTCTTTCTTATGGATCATGATTGATAACTCATCTCATGGATGAACTCTACAGCAATTGGTTGGTAGCCTTAGGAAATGTTCAACTTTCCAGCATTTGGACAGACATCGCAATGCTCTGATGAGGTCATGGAAAGGCAATCTGCATTAAATACTGTTTTCATTTCTGTTCATTCCAAACGTCCTACAAAAACCGAAGAAAGAAAAAAAAAACAATCCTTCCAGTGCCACATTGGCCAGACAACCCTATTTTTCCCTGCTGAGTGATTTAGCAGTATGGGTCCTACCTCAGCTCACAGGGAGAATCTGCTATTTCATCAACAGTGGAATGTACTGTATCCATTGGCAAGAGCTCCTCACCTCATTCTATGAGACTTGGGATTCTATTTATAGAGCAGAAATGTTTTTAAACCCTGGTACTAAGTCTGCAAGAAGTCATAAAGTCTCTAGAAAATCTTATGGGTTTGAGAGGAACATATTTTCTTTCTTCTCCAAGAACAACTCACATACGCTCCCTCACTTCTTCTGCCTCACATCTAAAATTATTTTGTCTGATATGATTTCAGATTGCATTGAGCCACCTTGCCAGTTTATGCCACTTTTCAATTTTCTTTTCTAGATATAGTTCACCGGCCTAAAATAAAGATTTTCTTTAAGCCATTCTTATGTCTAAATCTCCAGAAGAAGCATTTGATTTCTAAATGGGACCTGTAATCTGTATTTCTGTATTTTGTCAAGTCTCCCATTTGAGCAGTGCATTCTGCTTGGTTAAAATTCCATTCTTGGAAGATGTTCCTTCTTTTTCCATTTACTTCTTCCAGAATGGTAGATGTGTTGCAGATATTTATGTATTTAGAACCCTATGTTATCATTTGCAAGGACATAATGAGCTTTTATATCAATGCATCCTTTTAGCATGCGGTTATGCCAGCAAGTATTTTAAGTAAAATTGCAGCTTCTGTCCAATTCATGGCTGCATTGCAGGGGACATTAATAATAAGTTGTACTATATAGATACTGGAAGGAAGCTTTTTGCTTAAATTATGAGAACAAAATAATTTAGGTGGTCAAATCAATGCTATCGTTCCATTTCACCTGTCAGTTTGGAAGCTGTTGTGTGCCAACAGGCCATCTGAAATAACATCACTGTGTGGGTTGGCTTCTAGTATGACTCAAGAGTAAATCATTGCATGGTCAAGTGGGGTCCCATTATACTAGAGTTGTAAACATGTCGTCATGCTGCTTCCACAGGGCATCATCTGTGAAATGGCATCTTGGTTGACAGTCTACACATTTCCTAGGTACTATAAGTTATATTTTACTTTAGGAGACAGGGTCAGGTTTGTGAAGGTAGACATCCATGCGAAGCCAGATGCTACCTCCATCTGGTCATGGCATGCATAGCTTGTTATTTAACCCAAACGTGCAGTGGTGAGACATGCTAACCATAACAATGAATACATTGTTAGTTTTCGCAGCTACATCTACTCCCTATATCCCCTCTAGCTTCTGTTCTTTCCTAATAGCCTCACATTATTAATTCTGGTTTGATTAGCAGCACAGATACTGAAGGAGCCAACTGGGGATGGATGGTTGTGAACAGCCAATCTCAACTCTTTCATCTTGAAGAGGGAGTTGGTATAAGTTCCCCACAAGGTCACCTTCTAGAGGAAGGTCCAGCACTAGCACAGACCTGACCAAACTAAGTGAAAGCAAATACTTACAGCAGCTTGGCATTGACATGCACTTTACAGTACCTGCTGGCTGACTGGGGATGGTGGTTTGGAGCATCCTAATTTCCTAACCTCCCACAGGATGCTTGCCTATTTCTGGAGGTTTTGGCTTTCATTCCGAACAGGAAACAAGGAGGAGTGAAATGACCAAGTGGATCATGGTTTGCTTTGACTGTGGGTGAGGAGTGGTGAAAAAAGAATGCTACAAAAAATGTAGCCAATGGCAAATCAAGAGAATAGCATTAAGAGATTTAAAGAGTGTGTAATTAGGTACTGCATAGTTTGATTCTCCTTGTAATTTGCAGTTGGATTTACTAGTCTTGTGTGGTATCTACCATTAAGTTACCACTTATGAATGGGGGGAGAAACCAAGGATAACATGTTCTGGGCATACTTTTTCTGGCCTAAGGGTGGTAGTCTGATGGTATATTAATCATACTTCAGAAATGGCCATGGGAAACAGACATGCATCAGAGTTTCCTTTAACAAACTGAATGCTCCAACTCTGAGAGTTGACATTCATTTCTGTGTCTGAAATGTCTGACATAGACAGCTTTCGGCATTAACAGAATTATTACTGAACAAAAATAATTGAGCCAGAGCATCCCATTACAGAGGGTTTATCTAACATAAACCTGTACAGCTGGGAAGACAAAAGTGAATAAATCACATACTGTTATAGAGTGGACCTCATACAACTGTACTTTTGTATTTTTATTGACTGTTTAGAACAATGCTAATGATAGGTTTAGTTGAAAGTGACAAAAGATTAAAACATTTTTTAACATCGGAAATGTACTAATCCACATGTAAGTAAGACTTTAGTCCCCATGATCATCTTCATACATATTACAACTCTCTAGCTCCACTGTCCTTCTGGGTGACAAAAGACATTTTTAACTTATCTCTTGTAATTAAAGTTCTTTGTTGTATTCCACATTGCCATCATCCTGATGGTACCACTGAAGAAGAAGATCTGGCATAGGTATCTGAGAAGGAGGAGGACAGTGTCCATCATATTCCTCGGGGACACTAACTGCATTTACTTCGGGTTGTCAGCTGATAGGTGTCATACATATTCAACAAACCTTTGGTCATAAGACAAAAAAAAAAATATATATATATATATATATATATATATATATATAGATAGATATTTACAGAGGAATGAGAAGACATTGTCTTGGAAAATGGTCAGACAGCAAACCTGATGGAAAATGAGAACATCAGGAGATGCAATCAATTTATTTATTTATTGACATTAAACTATTGAGAAAGTTGGACTGGGTAGGAGCCAATTTTCAGCAAAGGCCCAGGGGAAAAAGCTCCAAAGTATTACAAAACATTTTAATAATAAGAATTTTACAGTCTTTAAAAACAATACAAAAACAACTACAGTTTAAATAGTTGTATCAGTTTAGACATAATATGAAACCATTGGTTAAGAATAGATACAAGTTATAAGATAATGATTTAATGGTTAAAGAAATTTCAGCCAGTTTATAGAGAAATTAAAAGTAAGTTAGTATAATACAAAAAGGAATTGTAATACAAAGTGAGAGAAAAAGCAGGCTTACGGTATATTTAGAAAGAAAGTCAAGGAAGAGAAATTCATAGAATTAAGGAAGCGAGTGAAGAAACTAGAGTAAGGAGATGTAAGCTTTGAGGAGGTGTTTTCCTGGTGTTACGTAAGCACAGAGCCAGGTTTTGGTAAGATTTGTTAAAATTAAAAGTGTGAACTATTTAGTGATACTTCAGGCTGTAAACAGGAATGAGAAGAGGAAAAACAATGAGATGGGAGGATTTTGTTCTTCCATGTTCCTCAGAATCAGCAATGATCAATGGAGACAGCTGTATGTTACAAAGCTACGGGCAGACATTCTTTAATTCCAAATTGTCAGTTTTTCAGAATTCATGGTGTATCACAATGTGCCAGACTGCTGCTCATACATCACGATTATGTGACAGTTACCAAGGTTCGGTTCTGAAAAACTACAGAAGAAAATCATACTCCTGACCAAGAGTGATACCATGGAAAGGGGACTTGTGGGTCAACATGTTAAAAATGCAACAGAATAAATAAATAAAGCAGATCAATTGAAATTGATTTCCATAACAGTGCAGGTTGCACTAATTACAGCAGTCCACCTTCATATCATTACTCAGTTACCAGTTTGTTTTCTTTATAAAGATAAAAAAAAATCTGTCATATTTTCTTTTTTTCTTTTTAGAAAGGTGCATTAGAAGGCACACTTCAGGAAACCCAGAGTCGTTATGGTACGCAGCTTCAGGGCCTACAGGCAAAGATCAATACACTGGAGGGAGAGCTGAGCCAACTCAAAATGGAAATGGAGAGGCAGGGTAATGAGCACAAAATCCTGCTGGATATCAAAACAAGGCTTGAGAAGGAGATTGAGACCTATCGACGCCTACTGGAAGGAGAGGATATCAGGTATGAAAAAGTTATGATTTCATTCTAGGAATATCAAAAGATACTAAGCAGTGATGTGGGTTTTGATCTGGTTCTCAAACTGCATTATATATGCTTTTAAAAGTGATTTACACTACACAAAAAAAATTCTATATCACAGAGAGATTGAGGCAGCCTTAGAATGCACTGCCAGACATGCTCATACACATAGAGGGCATTCAAGAATGATTTTAGTGATGAGGAATGCCTGGATCAGGTGCGGGAAAGCAGCAAATAGGTTATCTGTATCACCTTGGGAAAATCTGACAGAACACGGAGGGGAATATGGTTTTGCTCAAGGCAATCTAACTTATTGAATCCCATGTGTTGCAATCCACTTCACTAAATGAGCAATTTCCTGATATTCATTTTGTTAGGGCTTGACTTCCCCCCACATACCGCCAAATATACAAGCTGAGATAGACCACCTCCATCCTCCTATCTCACATTTTAATTCTTGATGAGGTTTTATCCCCACTGGTGCATTGTACATTGATTCAGTCAATCTCAATGATATGAGCCTGAAGAAATCACACAACAACCAAGCAGTGAAATAACACACACGCAGTTCTCCTTTCACTACCAGCATCATATGTATGAATATATAATTGCACATAAATGTCTAAAGCAGCATCAGAAAAATATAACCAAATGCAGTTAAAAACCTGGTGTGTTTGCAGAAGTGCTGATAGCAATACTTTCCTTTCAGGACTATACTTCCTTCTGAGACTATATTTGTTCATAGGGTTATATGAATTACCTACATAAAGACTAAGTGAAATGATATAACTAGGAGTTCTGCAGGTGCAGCATTGGACTTCATGTAAAAAAGACTATATACATTTATATGGGGAACAGGGCTTCTGACTATGGACTATATATAAGTGAATTAAAAGTCATCTTGTCTAACTTAGCAGCTGCCACTCATGTTTTGTACCAGTACCTTAATCGACAAACAATACTATTTAACCATTGGTATGCTGACTTGGAATCATGTAAGCACAAAGGTTAACAGCTACTATGAGATATTAGAAATTGTATTCCTTACTTTACTTTTTGTGTGGCATAAAAGTTAATACATTTCGCTAGCATTGTGGCATAGAATAGAATAGAATAGAATAGAATAGAATAGAATAGAATAGAATAAGCCTTGACTATCACCCAGGTGCCTGAGTTCAATTAGCTGCTCAGGTGAATGAGAGACTAGCATGGATGTATTGGTGACCTAATCCAAGAAGGTGGAGGGAAGAGGCATGTGTCCAGGGCAGCAGGAGTGGTTTGATTTCTCCTATTGGAGACCTTGGCAACCAAATTAAAGTACAGCCATGGGTGCACAGGGTGTCCTGCTGATCTCGGTCCTTTACAGAAGTGAAAAATAGTTCAGTACAGACACCCACTGACCAACTCATTCATGGACATTGCTGGACATATGCAGGGGTGGGACTGGCACAAGGAAATACCCCACAGCTGCAGTATGACTCTGCTCTAGGACATCTCAGTCTTCTTAGTGACCCAGACACTAACACAGAGAAAAATCTGAGGCAATCAGGAGGGGTAGATGGATCCAGCAAATGAGGGGAGGCAACAGTATCATATGATGGGCAACTGTGTGAGAGAAAAAGACATTCAAAAACGTTAGTAAATGTGAGTAGTAGGAGGTATGGTGGGAACAAATTCCCATATGTAGGATGCAGTGGAGCTTGTCCTTGCAAAAATGCTTAGTAAGGTTTTGAGTCAGGTGATTTCTACAGTCAGGTGATGAGCAATTTCTTCAGTGTGTGTGTTTGTGTGGGGGGTCATTTCCGGGGATTAGAACATCAGATCTTTTGATATATGTGGTCTTTTGGTATTCAGAAGGCAAATTACTAGTTCCCTTCTTCTTTCTACTTCTGCTGTGATAACTTACCCTACATTGCATTTATATATTTATCATATATAGCTACGCACATGCACACAGATATAGCTTATAGATATAGCTATAGATATAGAGATAAAGATATAAATATAGGTATAGATATAGCACTTCTGCGTTTATTTTTTTAACTGTACCTGTGTTCTTGGTACCCAACCTTGGTCTGAAAAATGATCCATAGTAATTAATCCCCTACATCAGTAAATAAATTCAAATGAATAATAGTTTTAACTGCCCATGCTGGTGGAAGTCTGTGTACATAATCATGGTTCAATGCTTTCATGAACCAGTTATCTATTTTTTAGCTGCTAAGCTAAATAATAAAGGGTAGAAACCTTTCAGCTACACTACTTTCTCTAAAACATGTTTTCCTCAGTCTGCTTGAGATATGTTCTTCTGCCAAAGTTTTCCTTTACAGAATGCAAGACAAATGTGTTTCAGTTTCTTTTGATATCAGTCTGCCTGAATGAGAAAATGTAGCTCGATGCAAGATCTGACTCATGTGTTAAACTCCAGGTACAAATGGTATAATGGGTGCAAAATGCATAAAACACCAGAGAAGAGTAGATATTTTATATAACGTCTTACACTGTGCCAGTTCAGCTCTTGAAATGCTTGTTTCAGTGTGGTCTGCACTGCGTTTTTTTCTTTAAAGAAGATACTTAAACTTCCAAACATATTAAGCAGGAGTAATCTGAAAAAATGGTTAATTTATGTGTCATTTTTAAAAGTAGCGTATATCCTAATCCATAAATTGGACAAAAACAAAACAAAAAAAATAATCATTTAAAAAAGAAAAACGATTTTAGGAAGAAGTATAATTTTGTCTTGCCAGGCCTGGAGCAAGTTTAGTTGTCATAACAATAGTTATTTTATACTCTGGCTGCATCCTAAAAAATCATAGCTGTAATAGGTTTTCCTTTGAGGAAAAAAATAAGGTCAGCCATGATTAACAAAACTGGATTTTATTACTTTAACATTTTTTTCTTTCTTTTCTTTTGTACTTATTACGCATTCATCCATGTTTTTTTCTTTTTCTTTTTTTATCATTGTCTGGACACTCATTTAAAGACTTGAAACCAAAAACAGTCCAAAGAAAGGTAAGACTTTTTTGCTTTATTCAAATAAACTTTACACTTTAACAACTGCTTGTTTCATAAGATGCCACAGACATTACTTTCCCATGCAGAGAATTAACATATTAAATTACATGTTCCTCTTTAATGCTTTGCTTACTTTTTTCACATTACTGAAGCACTGTACTTTTTTGTATTAAGGTTTGCAGAGCTTGGTAAACTACACTGGCCCTAAGCTTTGGCTAATGACATGGAATGCATTTTACTATGTGTGTCTCTCATAACAATTAAGATGTAATTACGGCAACAAACCACAAGTGTCCTTTAAGATTTAATTCATCATTGTTAGTTCTAATAAAATGTTATTTACCTAAATTATGAATTATTTGACTTAGACTTGATATACAATTTATTTTCTTTGAAATGCGTCCATAACAGGTTTACAACTGGGTGGAAGTAATGGACCCAGATGTTGATGACAGTTTGTATGTATCCATTCTGAATGATACACAAGCCACAATGAAAAGACATCTAAACTTATTGCATGTTGTATCTCTTCACATAACTTTCTCTGCCATATCTCTTCCACAATTTACTCTGAGTGGCAGTAAAAATGAAATTGCACAGTGGTGCAGCGGTTGCATTTTTGCCTCACAGCAAGAGGTTTTCCGGTTTGATTCTCGGTTGGGGTGCCTTCTGTGTGGAGTCTGTATATCCTCCCTGTATTTGCGTGGGTGTACTCTGGTTTTCTCCCATGTTATAAAGACATACACCTAGAGTGTTTCTGCCTGAGCCACGGCTGAAAATTGGCTTTATTCCAAGTCGGACTTTCCCAGTAAACAAATGCTGAATAAACAGTTATGAAGTCATCTAAGCCAAATAGATGCATTGCTTAAGGAATATCAGTCATTGTTGTCTCCCCACTCAGACTTGTTTGCTTGAGGCAGACATTCCTGGATGGAAAAAAGGAACCACTTATTTCCAGTCAGTCATGCACCACACTACTCAAAAGTTTTGTATGCATCAGCTGTTCACAGTAAACCCATATAGTGAATAGCCTCATGTACAATGGCAGCACAAGTCCACTTGTTGTTGTTGTTGTGTCTTTCGGCTTTTCCCGGTTAGGGGTCACCACAGTGGAACTCTGGTCTGCTAATGATTGGCAGTAGATTTTTACGTGCCGAGTTGCTAGCTCTGACGCACAACCTTCAACAAAGGTACGCCCATTCATGCATGTCTCCACACAGAAGACGCTTTAGCTGAGAATCAAACAGGACGTCTTACTGTGAGGTGTCAATGCTACCGCAGGTAGCACAAGCCCAGTGCTGTTATAAAATAAGGCAATATGACAGGCAATCGGAACATTTTTGATTATTATTCTGTTGCCAGTTGAAAGCAGTCATTCATAGTCTTGTAACAGCAAGAGGAAGAATATGGACAAATGCAGTTTAAACATATTAAAAATATCTATGCTGTACAAATACAAGAGAAATGACATGCAATCAAAGTTAGAAAGGCGTACATGAAAGCCTCAAGTTTTCATTCCAAAGAGATTTGAATGAAGAAAATCCAGAATAGGTCTACAGCCATTTTAGAGCTACATCTCCTGGTTTGTGAAATTTGCCTAGCTTTGTACAAAGTTATGCAGTTTGTAACTACCTCAGCCTGTACTCCTTCCTTAGAGTTACACTCTCTCATTCTCTTGTCACTCCTCTCCAAGTTGTTTGACATCTGTAGTGTCTGGCTTGGTATGACAGGTTTGGTTGCCTTGGCACACGTTTTGGGAATGAACTGGTTCATGACCTCAAATCCAAATGGTCCCCCAAAATTATGCAACTAATAGTCACTTTTCTCCCCTTTTCTATGAAGAACAGCCCTTTTGCCTCCTTCTTAAATAGTCAAATTCTATAACTATATTGTCTCACTTTTACATATTTTTAAGCTATCCTGGATGCTTAGTCAAAATTTACTATGTCATCTTATTTTCTGCATCTTCCTATTTGGAAGACCCATCTTTTGAATGTTTTAGCTGTTTTTCATTTACCAGTCCTAACAGGAACACTTTTGCTTTACTGACATACATGATGGGATGTGGAACAGTGATATGTTCAGTTTTCTAGTGCCATTCTCATTTCTCCCATAAGTATGGATCTACTGGTCATTGCTGAAGTTAAATGTATAAGCCCTGATCTACCATTGATAAGCTTACTGCTACCTGGTTGATAATGTTGGTACATTTAAGCATTGCAGATCTCACTTGTAATTTTCTTTGCTCCTCCATATATGTGGGCAGTCTGCCTCATAGCCCAACTTCGGAAATACACTACATCCAAAATCACAACAACTTGAAGAAAAGGAATGTATTTCCCCTTTTTTCAAGTTAGTGCAATCTCAAATGTAGTATATTTAGGGTCTATATTATATAAGCAAATGCACTAAATTGCAAACGCTATATAATCGACCCACTAACACCAAAAAAACAAAATGTCTAATAAACAGATCAGCATTTTTTTCCTAGGGAAAAAAATGCTGATCCATTAGCAAAAAAAAAAAAAAAAAAAAAAAACAGAATAAAGTGGGGGACTGTGCCCCCACACACCCCCTACTTAAATATACCAACTCCGAGATTGCACCACAGTGGAGGAAATGGCAAAGTCCCGAAAACGGCCCAGTGATTTTTTTCCCTAGGAAAAAAATTGCTGTTCTGTGCTTTCGGGATTTTGCCATTTTGGGTAAGTAGGTTCAATTAAGCAGTGTTTACAATTTAGTGTGTTTGCTGACTTAATAGGGAGTCTGTATTTAGAGCATGGGGATGGGGTAAAGCATCTATCTGAGGGTGTGTTCCCCCACATAAAAAAAGTTTTTAAAACAATATTTATTAAGTTTGTTTGCTGCTACAGTTAGAAAAAGATAGCATATTGCAAATGTTTGGTTTCCAGGAGCTTGGTTTTCTTAAGTCCAGTTAGAGCAATAAGTATTCAAGTTACTGTGATGTCTAAAATACTTTATTAAGCTTTTTTTTTTTTTTTTTTACTTTTTTTCCCACTTTTTATGACTCCCCTTTCCCTGTTTATTTCATTCACAGCATCAACCCCTATTTTTGGCAACTTCTCATGTAACTGTATGCAACAGTATGTGTATAAAGGGACTACATTTACATGAGTCGGGATTCATAAACAAGCAATACACTAGGGAGTCGATTTGTGATGTGCCACAGGGTTAAACAAAGCTGTATTAAATCATTGACATCACTGTTATATCATGGAAAAAAACACATCCAAAATGAGAATTCCAGTGGTAATGGGCTGGATAGTCCCAGGCTGCACTGTGACAAAAGCTGTATTACAAAGTGCATGTGGTATGTGTGATGGCTGTCACAGCTAAGGCAAGCTAGCACAGGTAAGCCAATGTATGCTCGTCTGTACAAAAGAGATACATGGAAATACAGCCAACTGGTATAAGAAGGGCAGCATCTAAATGAGGAGAAAATGGGGAAAATATAAAAGTCAAAAAGGGGGAGCAGTAAGGATAGATAAACACAGAAGAGCAATGATAATGTATGAAAGGTGAAGGAAAGGAATGATTAACATACCAATCATGCAATCAGTCATGACGGACTTGGGCATCCAGGTTTTTAGCAACCTGCCTTGTGACCACCACATTGCCTCTGTTGTACAGAAGGCTTTCTACATGAACCACCTCATAAATAAGGGTATTTCATTTAGGAATAAGGAGGTGATAACATCGCTGTACTCCTCACTTATCAGACCCATTATTGAGTACAATGCCCCCTTCATCATGTACCTTGACAAGCATATGCAGCAGCTGGAGAGACCACAGAGGTTCCTGATCTGGAATATCCAGGGTCTCAAACACCTATCCTATACAGATAGGCAAAAAGCCCCGTCCCTCTACTCAGTCTTGTACAGACTGCTCAGAGGTGACTTGGTCTGCCATGCAAGGCCATCTTAGACCCAGCCTTTTTTCCCTTCTGGACCCATCTGTGTCCCTGCTGGACAGGAAAAACAGGTGCTGACTTTGAGGCAACATGGGTGAAATTATTGGCTAGGCTTATAAGGGCCTCCGAGCCAATAGCCTAGTATCATCCTATGAACCTATGAACTTTTGTGGAGAAAGAACCCTTTTTGAGTTTAGCAAAATAAGTGAAAACATTATTGAGGAATGGCTGCAGATGAGATAGAGGGAGAAGGGCATATAGACAAGCATAGAAGACAGAAGGTGGGGAGAACAGTGGACACAGACACATGAATACAGAGGATGGGCAGGTGGGGATGGGGGAAGGTTAGACAACAAACAAGGAATGGGGAATAACACATAATAGAAAGATCACACCAGGATGGAGATGGGGTGTGGTCTGGCATGGTTCAGTGCCAGACCAGTCCTCTGACTGCCAAACCCAGGTATCACTCAACTGGGTAACCGATAGTATAGACAAGTTGCTCTGCTGAAGCCCAATGGCTGGTGTCTGCTGCTTTCTTGACTCTACAAGCCATGCCAGAAGGCATTGAATAAGTTCAGTGTGGGAGAGTCGAACTGCTAATGAGCCTCAGCAGTAAACAGTCTGTGCTACTCGTACAGAAAGTACCTCAACATCCACCTTACAGAAATGAGCCTTCACTCCTTTCTGTGTAAAGGCAGACAGAAGGTACTAAGGCATCACACCCATTTCAGAAGCCTTCAAATCCATGCTGTAACCTCCCCTTATGATGGTCACTAGTAACCCAGCATGAGATGCAGCAGCTGCTAGTGATAAAGGTGGTCTGACTCACTCCTCCTCATCCACCTCATCTTTTTCATCCACATCCTACTCCTCCATAACTGAATCTGCAGAAGGACAACATAATGGGATACTAGGAAAAGATCATTAGACACATATATGTGAATAACATGAGTACAGATATGAAGAGGGCCCTAACAAAACACATACATACCCTGCTGCTGGGAGACGTCCTCCCACCTTCTGCAACAGCCAACCATGTTCTGATATCACTTCTCTGTCACAGTAAAACAAAAAATACATATTGTTAGTCTACAACAGTGGTACTCAGAAAAAGTTGCTTTAAGTACATTTCTATCTCTTTTTCTGGAGCTTTTTACTGAGAAATTTCAATAAAGTCCCTCAATTAAGGAATAAGTCCTGCCTGGTGAAGTACTGTGGTGAATACCCATCTCAGTGGGACATATGTTGTGGTGTATTTCCAACAGGAAAACTGCAACACTGGCATGACACTGTGTCATCTGCCTGTTGCTGTAGAGAGGCTTAGTCATGAGCTTATGAAACCATGGGAAGAACTTGCCACAAGGGGTGTTCATTTCCAGGATCTATGTTGAGACTCGGCTACAGTACATAACTCGGGGTTGGCTGTGCACAGCAGTAACTGCAGATGATATCCAGGTGCATAAGGAGAAGGGAGGCTGTGGCTATACTTATGCACATCCCATAGCATAAAATATATACTGATGTATATGGTGGGAATACCCACGATAGGGTATAAATGTGACGGGTGGCACAGCCTTGACTCCAGGACTGTCCCTGATATGGCTGCCACACTTAGAAGTCACCAAAGATATATAGGTCAGTTGTGCAGCCACCGATGGCTGCTCCTCACAGTATTGTACTCATGGTGATGCATCCTCTGTAGCTTGGTGGACTGCATGCATCTACTGCATAGCAATGTGGAGTATAAGGACAAGAAGCACACAGTGCTTCAGGGGTCACTGTTGCAGTTGCCATCCAGTCTGTCTCTGCAATGGCCATGCACTTCTTGACCATTGGAGGGTCTGGATATGAGGTGATTAGCCAAATACCATTAAGAGTGTTTTTTTTTTTTTGATAATGCACATACATGCTTGTCTGCATCATAGCGGTTGGTATACAATAGGCCTTTGAGATGTTTGCCACATTTCTGTGTGGTATGATAAGCAGGTCCTGCCCGGCCACCCACAGACAAGCACCTTCACTTAATCCCCAGTCCTACTGAGTGTGTGCTCATGAAAACACACCCCTCTCCTCCCCCAAGCAGACACAAGCCTTGATATTCCCCTCTTCACCATGACAGCTGCAATAGGTACCAAACTTCTAGTCAAACTCTGTCATTATAATTGTAGCAAGGACTTTATCCCGCTATTCCAAATGAGCTGCCATCTCCCCTCCTATTTTCACAGTACTGAAACAGCCTTCCATCAAGCCATCTTCACTTGTCCATATTGCTCTATACTGATGTCATCACTAGCTATAGCTATCTATCTGTCTATCTGTCTATCTACCTATCTATCTATCTATCTATCTATCTATCTATCTATCTATCTATCTAAATGTCATGAAAGGAGATGCTGCCAGCACAGCCAGCTGCAATTTTGTAAGTAATTACATGTCATTTGATAATATCAACATGATCTAAAAAGATGATTGTGTTACAACTGCCATGTGTATATCAAACTTGTTTGTAAAGGCATGTGTGTTAAAAAAAAGCATTTTGTAAAGTACTTAGCTTAAAGATGTATCCAGAGTGTGCCTTGCTGGAAGAGAACAGAAATGTACATATACCACTGCAACTGTATAAATGTATATATTTTAACAGTGGAAACTGGAACACAGGAGGTTAACTTCAGTCCAACAAAAACTTCAGAAAAATAGCTGAAATTAAATTAATTTATGGTTACACAATAAATATATTTTACAATTCCAGTGCAGTGCAGGGACACCATGTCTGTGCTGAGAAGCTTTCTATATTGTCTTGGAAGTGTTTTATTTTTTTATGACTTCCAGTCTCTGCCAAAGATCTGAGGAAAAGCCCTTGTCTATGTATTTTTTCAGGTAGATGCTAAATACTACCAGATTCCAGCAGTGGGGGTTTCACCTGGGATAGAGTCAGACGACAAGAAATGATGTCATTCTGCAAGCTATCTCAGCAGTAATATTTGAGATATTAATTTCAGATGTCTCTGAGTAAGACACAGCATTTTGTATTTTGTCTTGGACTTGATAACAGCAACAATAGAACCACTCACCACATCTGCCTTGCTCTGTAGTAAGTCAGTTCTTAGGTTACACTAATTATCTTAGATATAGTCAGGAATATAGCAAAGCTTAGCTTAGATATTTTCTGTATTTATCTGAGACTGTCCTGCAGTGTTGTTTTAAATACTTCCTGTGATTTTGAACTCTGATGTCACTGCAAATATATATCCAGTATTGTCTTCTTCTTTTATTATTTATTATAAATATATTTAAACCTTTCATTGTGGCTGATCTGTCTAAAGATATTTAAGTTCTGACAGTACTTGTATATTTAGTTGGTGACACTGTAGGACACTCCTAATAGTCTTGCTCTTGTTAAACTACCATTTGTATTAATAGTAGCATTACACGGTAAGACTGGACACCCTTTCTTAAGGGTCTTTAAGTAGCTAATAAGGGGTCCTGGTGGTAGTGATAACTACCTTATACTCTGGGCAGAAGGGGACATAGCTAGTAAACATGTACCAGCCTTTCCCATCTGTGTGTGAGTGTGTGCGTGTGTGCGTGTGTGTGTGTGTGTGTGTGTGTGTGTGTGTGTGTGTGTGTGTGTGTGTGTGTGTGTGTGTGTGCGTGTGTGTGTGCGTAAGACAAATTTCCAAGAGCGTGTGTCAGCTACTTGGGCAGGGACACGAAGCACTGGTTGGACATAGTGTTGGAGGACTTGGCTTGGAATCCTGGCTTAGGACTCAACTCTGTACTAGTGGGGGGTCTTACTGGGGATCTGAAGAAAGAGGAAGAAACCAGCCCTGGCCTGACTGTGGTGTCTGTGTGCTCTTAAGGGAAATTGCACTTGATGCAGATAGCTGCATCTGGGAGCACTGTGGGTGTACTTGTCATCCTCTCAGTGTACGTCCCCCACTGGTGCCAGTGGTGAGGATTGAGGCTCCTTAATTATTGGTTCAGTGGTGGGGTGTCACATTTATTGGCTGGCAGTGGTGGGATCACCACATCACTTACTGGGATTCAGTGGTATGGATACTGAACTCCTGTAGCTTGTAAACAGTGGTCACTAAAGAAGGGCTTTGCACTCTGAAGCAGTCACACAGTGAACATTCAGAGTTTCATATCACAATAGCTGTATTTATTTTTGGTTAGCTTAGTTAGTCAAGGAGAGTAGGCAAGGATGTCAGCAGGGATTATGGCAACCTGACAAGGAGTCATTTGGCCGCAATGTGCCAAGCCAAAGGTCTGGTGCATACCATCCTGACTAAAGTAGAAATTACTGCAGCCTTAACCACAGCCGTATCACAGACCAGCAACAAGGAGAACAACCATACTGGCCCTGGGGATATACAACTCTTAGAAAATGGGCAGTTCAACCTTTCCACAGAAGACTTAGAAATCCATCTGGAATTAAAGAGATTTGAACTGGAGTCAAAATGTTTGGAAATAGAATCAGCAGAGAGACTGTGGCATTTGGAAGCCAAAGAAAATGAGAGGCAGAGGCAACATGAAAAGAAATGCTGAATCTTCGCCAGGGTCATGGATGTAATGGGGAAGGGAGTAACCGAACCCCAGAAGCAATAAAGGTCAGCAAATTTCTTCCACAATTTTCAGAGGGTGACAATTTTGATAGTTTTATTCATATGTTTTAAAGGGTATGTAAACAATATAATGTTGACTAAGGGCTTTGAGTACAGTTCCTGACCCCCTTACTCCATGCTAAAGCTGCAACTGCTGTTTCTAAATTGTCTGATACTGATTGCTTAAATTATAATACTGTTAAAATTTGTTTATTAGAGTGTTTTAAGTTAACACTTAAAGCTTACAGAAAAAAAGTTTCATGAGCATAGACACAAGACAGATGAAAGTATGTGTGAATATATTGCTGAGTTAAGCACTTACTTTCGTAGATGGGTGAGTGAGTGTCAGATCACCAATTTTGAAGGGCTGGCACACCTTTTGGTGAGGCAACAAGCCCTTAGCACGTTGCCTGAGGACACGAGAATCTGTTTAGCAGATAGGGAATGTAATACTGCAGATGAGTTGGGGAAAAAGGGAGACTTATAACTAGCAAGCAGGCCATCACTGCACAGAGAAGGGATACCCATTGCTGCTCATGAGTCTAAGGGAACCTATGGTGGGCAGCCTAAACCACCCCAAAAGAGTCCACCAGTAGCAGGGGAAGCCACTACTTCATGTACATCACCAGGACCAAGGGATAAATGTTTTAAATGCAATCAGTGGGTTCATGTAGCATGTAGATGTCCACGGAGGCAAGGTGGGGAAAAAGGTAGCAGAGCCAGTAAGTGGGAATGACAGAATGCCAGCAGAAAGTTGTCTGAAGACAACAAGGGTACTGAACTACCACAAGAGGTTATATCCTATCTTAGATGGGAAACAGGCCACTGCTAAGAGATACACAGCCTCTGCCCTAACCATTGTGAAGTCTGCAATGGTTAAAGAGGAGCAATACTTGCTTGGGCAGTCTACTCCAGTCAGAGTTGTAGGAGGGCTCACATTCTAAACACCTTTAGCTAGAGATCACCTTGACTGGTAGGGTGGAAAAGGAAGTAAGCAAGTAGGTGTGTTGGAGGATATCCCTGCAGATGTCCTGACATGCAATTATTTTGATAATGCAATATCTTGTGTGCATGCAGATACATGCAGTCAGGCTTGGAGACAAGCATGTGGGTCTGCTAGCCTGGGGGGGCAGACAGACTGCACACTTGAAGCCAGGACTGGTGAGGTTGCTACTTCAGGGAGGGAGCTACCCCATAGCACTGAGACTGAAGGTAAGCTACAGCTGCTTGTGGGTACTGATGTTCCCTTGGAGAAAGTGACTGCAAGGGCAGAGGTGAGTAGTAGTACCCAGGCTGACAGTGAGGCACAGCTGTCAGAGAATACCAGACTTCCTCTGGAAGGGGAGCTGGGAAGGGTTACAAAGGAAGACTTGAAACAGGTTCAACTCTCAGACCCTACATTACAAGGCCTGAGGGAGGTAGCTAGTGAGGCACCTAATTCTCAAGGAAAAGGAGAATATGTATACTGGGACAAAGGGTTACTGTATAGAGAGTGGATCCCTGTAGGAGGGCTAGAGAGTGAGAGAATAGAGCAGCTGGTAGGACCTGTGAGCAGTGCTAAAAGGTAGGCAAGGCAGGAGACAAGGTGAAAGCTCCTTTGGTGCCTTTGCCTGTGATTGAGGAGACATTTCAGAGGTTAGCTATGGATATTGTGGAGCCTCCATGCACCTCAAGTTCCACAGGGAAGAAGTATATCCTAGTGGTAGTAGATTATCCTACCAGATACTCTGAGATGGTGGTTCTGTCCTCCATTGAGGCAGAAAAGGTGGCAAATGTTTTGCTAGATATTATTAGCAGGATACATTTCCCAAAAGAAATATTGACTGACAGAGGTGCCAATTTCATGTCAGACTTGCTGACTTGTCTGTGGAAGCACTGTGGGCTGAAGCACCTAAAGACCACCCCCTACCAACCCCGGACTAATGGTCTGGTGGAGAGGTTAAACTGTGTACTAAAGACCATGCTACAGGCATTTGCAGACCAGTTTAAAAGGGAGTGGGACAAATATCTACCTCATCTGCTGTTTGCTTACAGAGAGGTGCTCCAGGAATCCACAGTTTTTTTTACCGATGAGTTGCTGTATGGACATAGAGAGAGAGGACCTCTAGATTTGACTTGTGATGAGTGTGAGGGTGAGTATGAATGCCACAAGGAGTGTGTTGTGGCATGTGTCCTAAACCACAGGACAAGGCTCATGGAACTCACGGGCTTGGCCCAGGAGAACCTGGCAGATGCCTAACACCAGAAAAAGGTATGGTATGACAGGAGTTCTCAAGCTAGAGAGTACGCTCTGGGGCAGCAGGTTATAGTTCTCATTCCTGTCAGACACACCAAGCTGCAGGCAGCTTGGGAGGGACCCTTCAAGGTGGTAAAGAAGGTCAGTGATGTTAACTACATGGTAAAACTGCTAGGCAGGAGGCAGGGCCACAAATTGCACCATGTTAACATGATGAAACCTTACCGTGACAGAGAGGCCCTTGTGGTGAGTCTTTGCAGTGGATGGCAGGAGGAGTCTGAGGGGGATCTGGTGACTGATCTCCTCCATGAGGCTCAGAGTAAAACCTCACTAGAAGGGGTAACAATGTCCCAGCAGCTATCCCCTACCCAGGTTTGAGAACCCTGAGCAGTGTTACAGGAGTTTGGGGGCATGTTAACTGGGAAACCAGAGTGCACCCACCTGGTGCAGCACCATGTGGATGTAGGATGGCAAAGGCCTATTAAGCAGGCCCCTTATAGGGTGTCTGAGAGAGTCAAAAACACCCTGAGGGAGGAGATACAGGAAATTTTAGAACTAGGGGTAATCCAGATGTCCCTGGGCCTCCCCAGTGGTGTTGGTACCAAAGAAGGATGGCACCACCAGGGTCTGTGTGGACTACAGGAAATTAAATAGTCACACAGAGTCAGATACTTACCCCTTGCCTTGGACAAATGAAGCCCTAGAACAGCTGGGTGGGGCTAAGTTCCTTACCATTATTGACCTTACCAAGGGCTACTGGCAGGTGCCCTTGACTCCCAACACTAGAGAAAGGTCAGCCTCTGTGACTCCTTTTGGCTTGTATGAGTTCATGAAGATGCCCTATGGGATGAAAAATGCCCCAGTGACTTTCCAGAGGTTGGTATATCATATACTAACAGGAGCACGAGATTTTGCCCTTGCTTACTTGGATGATATTGCCATCTACAACCATTCCTGGCAAGAGCACCTTCAGCATGTCAGGGAGGTGCTGGGCAGACTACAGAGGGTAGGGTTGACCATTAAGCCCAGTAAGTGTCAGGTTGGTATGGCAGAGGTCTCCTACCTAGGACATAGAGTGGGGAGTGGTAAGTTCAGACAAGAACCTGCCAAAGTGGAAGCCATTCAGGCATGGCCTGCCCCTGTTACCAAAAAGCAGGTGAGGGCATTCTTAGACACAACATGGTACTACAGAAAGTTTGTCCCCAATTATAGTACCATAGCTGCTCCCCTCACAGACCTGACACGATAAAATATGCCAAATATAGTAGTGTGGAACCCAGCATGTGAGCAGGCATTCCAAAAGCTTTGGGAGGACCCCCTGTGTTAGCCAGTCCATATTACAGCAAAGAATTTGTTGTGCAGGTAGATGTTTCAAACCATGGTGTGGGAGTTAAACAGATTCCAGCAGTGGGATAGAGTCAGATGACAAGAAATGATGTCATTCTGCAAGCTATCCCAGCAATAATATTTGAGATATTAATTTAAGAAGTCTCTGAGTGAGACACAGCATTCTGCATTCTGTCTTGGACCTGACAACAATAACAATAGAACTATTCACCACATCTACCTTGCTCTGTAGTAAGTAATTTCTTAGGTTATAGTAATTATCTTAGATATAGACAGGAATATAGCAAAGCTTAGATATTTTTCTTTATTTATTTGAAACTGTCTTGCAATGTTGTTTTAAATATTTCCTGTGATTTTGAACTTTGATGTCACCGGAAATATATATTTAATATTGCCATGCTGTTTTATTATTTATTATTACATATATTTAAAAATTTCATTGTGGCTGATCTGTGTAGAGATACTTAAGTTTTTGAGAGTAATTGGATATTTATTTGGTGACACTGTGGGCCACTTCTAATAACCTTGTTCTTAGTCAGACTACCATTTGTATTAATTGTAACATTACACAGTAAGATTGGGCACCTTTGTTAAGGTGATAAGGGGTTTTGGTGACATATAGTCTGTGCAGAAGGGGACACAGCTTGTACACCTGTGCCAGCCTTTCCCAGGTGTGTGTGTGTGTGTGTGTGTGTGTGTGTGTGTGTGTGTGTGTGTGTGTGTGTGTGTGTGTGTGTGTGTGTGTGTGTGTGTGTGTGTAAAACTCATCTCCAAGTGTGTGTGTGTGTGTGTGTGTGTGTGTGTGTGTGTGTGTTTCAAGAAGCACTGGTTGGACAGAGAGAGTGTTGGAGGACTTGGTTTGGAACCCTGGCTAAGGACTCAGCTCTATAGCTGTGCCAGTGGGCAGTCTTACTGGAGATCTGTAGAAAGAGGGAGAAACCAGCCCCAAATTGACTGTGGTCTCTGTGTGCTCTTAAGGGAAATTGCACTTGATGCAGGGAGCTGCATCTGGAAATACTGTGTGTGTGTGTGTGTGTGTGTGTGTGTGTGTGTGTGTGTGTGTGTGTGTGTGTGTGTGTGTGTGTGTGTGTGTGTGTGTGTGTGTACTTGCCATATTCTCTGTGTACATCCCCCACTGGTGGCAGTGTTGAGCATTGAGACACCTTGATTACTGGTTCAGTGGTGGGGCATCACACTATCTGTCTATCTCTATATTGTAATTCGTTAGCTGGGATAAAACATTGATCCAAGTAAACCTACTTCAAGTTCAGCCCAGGGAAAAGAAAACCATCATGCAGATCTTAAACTAAACAGGCTATCTTTCTCTCCTGTAAATGGACAATGGCCTAGTTCTTCCCTGCATTCCTAGGCATTTCATGGTACAACCCAGACATTCTTTCCTTGTTTAACTCCTTCTTCCCTGATTTTTTTACCTCAGTAACCCCACTTACCTTGAGTCCTAATTGGTCAAAGATCCCATCCTGTCTATCCTTGGAAAATAGTTTGCAGCATCATGCTAATATGTAAATTAAAGAAGTGTAGCCATATTTCTTTGAGGCATATTTCTTCAGGTCTATACCAGTGAATGTTGCTATCCTATAAGTCTTAACATCTGAGTGTAAGGATGTCCACCACCCTAGATGGCCTTTATGTTATCCTATTCTCATACTTTCTTGTTGCTTCCACTGCACTGTGATTTCATACTTTTTGTCCACACTAACTTAGCGATTATTTGTCCATACAGTTATAGTTTTGAGAACCATATGCTTTAAATATAGCACGTTTTTAATAATCTAAACAATAAGCACTTTTCAGGCTATAATCTCAGATTGTTTTTAAGCATGCAGTCAGGCTTTTGTGATTCTCTGGCCATGTGCCTAGCTATTGATAATAACTAATTCCAGCTCATGCCCCCTGTTCCCAACCATTAAAGCCTAACTCTTGTCAGCGCTAACCCGGGCTGCTCGCCACCCCTTGATTCTTTTCTCTGACCAATAAATACAAGAATGATCCATGGACCCACTGTTCTTTAGCCTGTAAAGGAAACACATTTGATCAATGACTGTCTTCTGAGCACCTCCTATGGGCCACCAGGTCCCATCACAATTTTTCCTGTGCTTACTGATTTTCCTTTTTTGTTTTATATTTTTAATCTAATATACTATATATATGCTGCAACTTGCCCACCTTTTAATTACAATACTAGATGTCCCCTGATTTTAAGACTTACCACTAACCAAACTAATCATAGTCATGTAACCATAGCCAGTCAGTTATAACACGTTTCTTCTCAAAGGAAACCAAAAACATATTTATATGACTTGACAAATCCTGGCCAGCAAAAATACAGAAGTTCAGAGAAAATAGTGGGTTTCCATGCAGGCATTCCTAGTAGTACTTAATGTTAAAATTAATAGCATATGAGGGCACCTGCATATTTCCTGGCACTATGTACTATATTCTGGAGTAAGGCATAGATAAAAAATAAGGTAGAGTAGAAAAATCTTTACTGCCTCTTACACAGAATGTGTCTTGCTGCTTGTGTATTTATTTTATGTAAGTATATTTTCTTCTGGTTGACACTGAAGTGTGCAGGTCAGACCCAGGATTCAGTAAGCTTGGCGCAAGGACGGTGTTAGCCTTGCACTGAGCGTGCGGCGTAGAGATGGCGCAGCAGCACCATATGTATATTAATGAAGGCACGCTGCTGCACCGTCCACATGCACAGGAAACATGCACGAATGCATGGGGCATGTTTAAGTGCTGCACGGAGGCGTGAACATGCCCGCTGCAGTCATGCAACCTAAAATGCTGACTAGTACAGCCTGCCTCTAAAAGTAATCAATCTTGTCAGTGTCCATGGATACTGAAATGTATGCAAAGCATATAAGAGAGTTCCATGAACACCAAAATAGAATCACAGGAGTAAACACACAAGCACGTAGCTGAATGTTGATCCCCCGTCCCTAGAACTATTACATTTAAAACCCCGTGTCTGTATTTCATTGTTGTGTTGACTTTTATACCAAGTGGAAGTGAAATGCAGTGTGTTTGCACACTGCTGCCCTTTGATAAGCCTAGCCCAATGGTTAGAGCATTCGCTTAATATCTGCTCATTTGCGGTCTAAGTCGTCCTTGTCTGGACGGCCCAAAAATGAATGGGTATAACCTAGGTCAACCTACCATGTCATGAAAGATAAGTATTTGCATGTAGCTATGTGCATGAAGTGCAGCATGTGGAAGACCAAATATGCCAGGGTTGGCCTCACAACCATAATGGTACCAGAGATATGTAGAGTAGGCAATGTGTACTGCTGTCTGTGCCATGGGCTAACAACCAGAGAAGGGATGGATGGTGTGCATGTGGATTTTTTTTGGGGGGGGTCATGGGTAATGTAATAATCGGCCAAGGGGAGACTGGGTTGGATGTACAATAGGTGAACTGGAGGTGTACGAGGGAGCAGTGGGAGAATCTAAAAGGAAACTAAAGAACATACATTCACATCCCCAATTCCCCAATTCACCCTGTCAGCTCATATTGCAGAACACAATCCCACAAACATATGAACATTAAAATGTATGATACACATGTACAGAAACGGTACCGGCTCACACCACATAATGGTTTGGCCTGAACTGAGCCATCCAACCCCTACACACCAGGAAAAATAATTGAATACCCATTGTCCCCTCCACAGCACACCCACCACCTTGCTGAACGTCCACCAAAACCACCCATACTCGGGCTGCTAGCTTGGACCAGCCATATCTGCACATAGTGCCCCCTACCCACATCTAGTAGGCAGTCTCACCCTAAGCAGTCTCAGGCCTGCAAACTAGGTATCCAATGCATGTATAACCCTCCCTCATTTTCATATAACCAAAAGAATGGGGGTTATCAGCGTCCACAATTTTTGGACATCCCTCATGGGATAAGTGTCTGTTCTCAAGATTAGACTTGGTGGCACAGCACGATTTCCACCTCCGTTGACATCCGGACACAAGTTGGATTAGCAGTACTTGTCCACAACCCTGCTCAGTCACCACTCAGTCCTGCAGAACCTATGACCCAGGATTGAACACCTGACCGTGATGCAGGTCTTCCCATGTGCATTATCAGGAATATATACCTTTCACATGTTCGCAAGAAGCTTCCCCATAGCCATCTTCCAAATAGTACACGTCCACAAATTGTATACCCTGTCCATGTTCCATGTTGTAATGATGCGCACAACCCCTGTATACAAATGGTACAGGTCCCTCCCGGATGTGGGTGTTCATATACATGGCCATGTACAACCTCAGATATGTAGTCATATATCTATAAATGTCCATACTTATATTCGCATAGCTACACATCACACATACATGCATATAAGTAGTTGTCAAGTATGTGCCCTATTCATAAATATGTATACTTGGAAATGTATATATATGTCTCTCAGAAACATATGAACATTAACATGTACTATACATATGTACACCAACCGACTGTCACATTTGTTGCCAGTATTGTGGAATGCCTGTAGTAAAGTCATATATCCTAACTACCATCCATGCAGAATGTATCATGGATGGTTTAGTGGTCAAACCAGTGACTATGGTGTTTCTGTTCCTGGGTCCAAGCCATGCAAGGGCTGCTAATTTTATATGATGCCCAGAATAATGGCTGTCAGATATAGGGTGATTAAGGCACTTTCAAGCAGACGTAAACTGGTATGCGCGGCGGTAAGTGGCTGTCATTCAACAGTATGGGAAATGTAAATAAGCATGTATGCGTATATGCATGTGTATGTACTGACAGATATATATATATATATATATATATATATATATATATATATATATATATATATATATATATATATATATATCCATGAGGAATGAACATGGTCACAATAAAGCATTCATAACAAATGTGAAGGAAAACAGCAGTGGAACTCCTGTATTATTTAGTGCTGTCATATCAAGCTGACCAAAGGTGAGCAAACCCCCTGTGTCTCCAACCACAGGTAGGATGCTAACAGTGGGACTAATGTTGTCCACGTGCTAAGTCTGACTTTCAAACAAGTACAAGGCAGTCCCAGTTCCCAGTCGGACAAGCCAAAAAACAGGAAGACTATTTGAACACCCTGACCATTATATGAATGTATGTTCCAGGACTATAAGCTTGGGATGTCTGAATATACTTGGAGTGAGTCAACATGTGGGATGGGTCTAGAGCGGTAGGGAGTGGTGCATGTGTAGTGGTGTGGTTTTTTCCACCTGGAGAATGGATGACTGCTGTGTTAGTGAAGTGTTAAGGTGTGTGTTTGGGTAACTATGAACCATGGGTATACATCAAAATGAAGCAGCACACCAATAGTGTAGTGGTTAGAGCATCTGCCTAACGAACAGGCATTCACGGTTCAAGTTCTAGTATAGCACATATAATTTTCCATGTGGAATGAATGTCGTTCTGCTGTAAAACCGACATAATAACATGTAAAAGTGAACTTGAGTATTGCGTGGGACTTTTATTCAAATCCATTCAATCAAAGTGGTACTGTCATAATGAATAAGGCACAAGTAAACACAAATAAGCAGCAGTAAACATATATAACAAAGAGTAAGCAAATCTGAGTGTGCTTGCGTGGGTGTAAGCAGTGCCCAGCATAGGAAATGTATACAAGTATGTGCAGATGTAATATATATATATATATATATATAGTATATATATATATATATATATATATATATATATATATATATACACACATATGTATATATATATATATATATATATATATATATATATATATATATATATATATATATATATATATATATATATTTATATCTATATGTATATATATATATATATATATATATATATATATATATATATATATATATATGTGTGTGTGTGTAAATATATATATATATATATATATATATATGTGTGTGTGTATATATATATATATATATATATATATATATATATATATATATACACACATACACACACACACACACACACACATATATATACATATATATATATATATATATATATATATATATATATACACACACACACACACACACACACACACACATGTATATGTATGTATATATATATATATATATATATATATATATATATATATATATATATATATATATATATATATATGAAGAATGAACGCCGTAACAATAAAGCAGAAAAAAGGAATGAGAAGGGAATCAACAGCAGCTATAGTATTATATAGTGCTGTCAGCGTATGTCATATCAAGCTGGCCAGGAGTGAGCAAAGCACTGCTGCTCACACCACAGGCAGGGTTTTACCAGTGGGAGTAACACTGTTGATCTGCTAAGTCTACTTTACAAACAATCAGAGGGTAGTCCCCAGTGGGACTACCAAAAATTGACAGAATATTTGGATCTCCATCCATTACACAAGCAAGGGCAGGTATGTTCAATGACTAAATGGTAGGAGAGCATGATAATACATGTGTTGAGACAACATACATGTAAGGCCCCTAATGCTGGGGGGAGGGTAATGTGTGGAGGTGTGTCATGGCCGTGAAAGCAACTGGATAATGGATGGATTGCGTGCACGTAGAACTCAGGTGGGGTCGAGGAACCATGGGTATGTGATTATGGATCCAGGTGTGTCATGGTTGGATGGCCTGGATCTAATTGGACTGCCTCGTGGAGGCCAGCGAGTTAGTTATAAGTATGTATGCATACACACATGCAGACATCTGTATGTAGAAGTACATTCCCTGTAACATATCCATTCCATTTGCAGACATAAACACATGAATATGCCCTTGCAAACCTCGACAGTAGATAGAATAATAGGTAGTGCATAAGAGGCAAGGGCCAAAATTGCTAAAACGCAGAAGTGTGTACAATGTCCAAAGTCAGTGCTGTGCTGAATAAATCAAATGTGAGGACTGTCTCACACAGGGAATTATCCCTGTCATCTGCCTGCAATGGCAATGCCAAATACTAAATCGGTCTATTTGTAAAAGAATCACGCCGAACACGTACATAATTAGTTCTTGTGTAACGTGTACGTTACCATATAGTTAGACTAATTAATTCATTGTAGTGTCATGTTAATGGGAGTAAGTATGTAAAGAAGTAAGAGTCTAATCTTGACATAAAGACAAGTGTGTCCCATGTGGGATTACACAAAAATTGCGAATAGTGTCCTATTGGTCACTCATATCACCAATGTTTGTGGAATAAATGTTAGGGATTCCTGAGGATACATGTAGTGAGTCAACCGATGGGATGGGTCTACAGGGGTAAAGAGTGGCCAGTGTGTATTGGTGTGGATACACCACAAATCCAACTGGAGAATGGATGACTGCAGTGTTAGTGAAGTGTTGGGGTGGGGGTTTGGGGAACTAGGAGACGTGGGTATATGCGTATATATGCAACTGAAGCAGCACAGCAATAGTGTATTGGTCAGAGCATTCGCCTAACGAACAGGCATTCACGGTCCGAGTCCCACACTAGTACATATAATTTTCCATGTGGAATGTGTATATAAACATATTTATACATCATATTGCTCTACAACCTACATAAGAACATGTGCATATGAACTGGAGTACTGCATGAAATGTTTAATGTCATTCAATCTCAGTGTTAGTGACATAATGAATAAGTTACTATTAAGCAGGTGTAAGCACAAATATGCAGTAGCAGACATATATAAGCACCAGTAAGCATGTTTAAGTGCATTTTCGTGGAGGTACTATTCCGTTAACAGGGCAAAACTGTTAATATGGTTGCTGACCTCCAAATCCAGTGTCAAACCATGTATTTGTGTTAGTCTTAACATGTGTGTGTAAAATGTAGACGTTACAGTTGTTTTCATTTTATTTTTACATTTTATCCATGTAACTGATTTACACACAACTTTTAACATTAACATCCAAACAACATGGCTTGAGGCTGGAGTCGGAGCTGAGCACCCGCATTGAAAGTGTTTGCCTGAAAGCAGAATAGTGCAAAAACAAAGACAAAGGCCTAATATTACAGCAGTCTATCCATTATAGGGAAAGCCGGCATTGTAGAAAATGTTTTTATTGTCAAATACCCGTTCTCAACATCTCTAATTATACTAACTCGGCTTCTTTAAGGCACCAGGATGCGATCACAATCAGTAAACAGTGATCGTTTGTTTATTAAGAGTGTCAGGCATGGATTTAGGAAGGCATCACTGAGCCTGGAAATAACTGTGTCTATGATGTATACATCTGTTGCTATTGTACAAGGCTTTTACATAATTAATCCAAGTTGAAGCCTAACCCTAACAACTTGTGTCTTGTAAGCCCTTCATGGCAAACATATACATAGCAATTTCACTGTCTTTTAATCATCATTTCACAGGCCTCACAGAGGAATGAAAACTGTCTGATTACAAATGGTCAGCATGACTACGTCTTTGTAAACTGTAAGCACAGGCAGTTACTTCATGATTGGCATTTCATGCAGTGTACATATCACCATGGCATGCCTAATTAACAGAAGAAAGGAATGTCATGTTATTTGCAAGTATTTCCTTATTACTGTTTTCCTGTCTGTGTGACTTACCGGGGCAACACTTTAAAGCGAACGCTCCACTGTAATGCAGTACCTTAACACGTCTGTCAGGCAGACGTGTATAAAATTAGACTAGTTACTTGGTTAAACATTTAATTATTAACACAAGCATTTTATACCAACATGTGCTCAACAGGCATGTTAATGAGCTGCATTACACCTGAATGATTGCATGAATAGTGTTGCCCTGATAACGGAAATGTACCCATTCAACAGTAGCACATGTATTCAATTACGTAGATGTATGTGTGTTAATGTCTATATATATATATATATATATATATATATATATATATATATATATATATATATATATATACATACATATATGCATAGATATGGATTATATATCCCAAGAACAAACCTCGTGACACCAAAGCATTAGAAAAGAATGAAAAGGTAAACACCAGCATCTCCTGTATTATGTACTGGTGTTAATCCCAAGGCAAGTGTGTTTCTGTCTGACACATGGGTTCAGACTGTAGTCAGGGTTATAATAGGGTTGCTGACGTTACTCACCAGGCCTATTGCCAAATGTATGGGTATGTCTCGCCAACCCAGTCAATTGGCTGATTGTGACATATATGACCACTACATAAGAAAACTACAAAACACGCACCCCAACACATCCAGTGGCTAGGCCCTCACAGCCGAGATTACTGGGTTACAGCAGTCCGAGAGGTGTATTTCTAGGTGGTTGACATCAGCAGGACTGTCAAAGTGGTGTATATGAATTGTAAGGACTGTGAGTAGCCTAAAAAGCATTTCTCTCTACATAATCTGAGACAGACATGCACACAATCACACACACGATTGGCAAGTCTGGGGTTAGAAATACTACCTAACTAGTTTATCACTACAGCAGTATGCAGTTATGGGATGCACCATGGAGATTACTGAGTAACAGCTTTCCCAAAGGTATATTTCACATTGGATGGCCTCAGCAGGCTTGTCATAATATTGCTATGGGGAGGGCAGTGCGTGCATGGGCCATAACCCATTCATCTAGGGGTTGACATGCCACATGCGGGCACACACAGGGTCATATGTCACAAGTACGTGTATACAGCTACTAGATGACTACTTCCTTGTGCAGTCATGTTGCACAGCTGGCACGTGCACCACATAGTCTGTCATGTTGACAGATACTGGTGGCAAGTATCTGCAGTGAATGACATCTGCACCTCATGTGTTTGGGGCCCTTTGGCTGTGTGCTGGGTGGGACAGGCCTGGATGGCTCCTTGTCACGGTTACCCTCTTCCATACATTTATGTCCATCTACCTTTGGCTTATTATAGTGTGTTGTCCTTACATATATGCCTGTATTCCTATCCACTGTATGTGAAAGGCAGGAGTGGTGCATACTGACATGTGTCTGCACTAAGAACTGAGACTGCCAGATATGTCTGCACCACTGGTGTTTGCAGACATGGCCTTCATGTGTTTAAGTGTGTGAGCATGCCCAGTATGACCATCTGTATCGCATGTGTGGATCAAGTCTAGGTAGTTTGTACTGCGGTTTCGACCTTTGTGTTGTACATCGACAGGTAGCATGCTGTGTCTGCGGGGTATCCATCGGTCATTTGGCATTGACTGTTGCTACATGTCTGCATAGTGGGGGTGGGGGACACCTGGCTGTATCTACATTCCTACACAGGAGCGGAGGGGCACACCTGACTGTTGCTATAAGTGTACGTTGGATGAGGGGGCACACCTGACACTTATACACATTTGCTAGG
Source organism: Protopterus annectens (assembly GCF_019279795.1). Classification (NCBI taxonomy): domain Eukaryota; kingdom Metazoa; phylum Chordata; order Ceratodontiformes; family Protopteridae; genus Protopterus; species Protopterus annectens. The sequence continues at coordinate 996,156,256 of NC_056747.1, forward strand.
ACTGTACTGGTATGTCAGGTACTCCATTTCAGTGTGTAGTCTTACCTATTGAGCTGGCTAGAGGCATGCCATGTGTACTACAGATGTTAGCTTTAATTACCAACATATTAGTTTCTGACTTCCTAGCCTTCACAGCTTACATCCAACTGTCTGCCCTGCTGTAGTCTGTCTGTGTGAGTCTGGGGAAGGGGTTACACATAGGGCACAGTCAGAGGTCATAGTACAGCATTTGTTTGTGTCTGTTTACACCTGTCCTGCTGGCTGAGACTTGTGTGTGTCTTATGGACACACATGTCACTCAGCCCATTACTTGTACTGGGTTTTGTCACCTTGTGTAGTACTGGCTACTATGGTGACTCCAGTATGTGTTACAGATGTCATGGTGCCACTGTGGGTGTCTACTGTCTGCTGCCTTAACATTCAGCCACCAAATTCCCTTGCATGCTCACATCCATACCATAGCTACAGGTAACAGCACATTCTACTCCATTTGGCAATTGGTAGGTTGATTGACTTACCTTGAGGGTGTGCCAAACTTGAGGATGGTGCTGGAGGGCTGCCTATGTCAGATGCACATTGTACACTCCCTATACATGGTTGAGCACAGGTAGTGTCATGTTTGGCATCCCTTTTACTGTCTGTGCGAGTCAAAGAGGGTGTCATTCCCTGGGTCCCTACTGTGTCAGTGCATATGCTATGCATTGCCTCTTTGCCAAGGCCAGGTCATACTGGGCACGTCTCCTTCTGCCTATTGGTTCAGGCTCAGGTTGTTCCCCCTCTGAGCCACTCTGTGCCTGTACAGGCCTTGGCATTGGTGGGGGGCTGTGTGGCCCTGCCCCATGCTGTTCCTGCTGCAACTGTTTCTGCAGGATCATATTGTGTAGTATAGCACATACCATAACAATTTAGGTGCATGTAGCTGGCGAATACTGCAAGACTCCACCGGATGTGTCCAGACATCAGAACCATGTCCTGAGCATCCCAAACATGTGCTCTATTATATGTCTGGACTGTGCATGTGCCTCATTATGGCATTGTTGTTCAGGTGTGTGTGCATTTCTGATGGGTGTCATCAGTCATGGCTCCAGTGGGTACCCAACATCCCTCACTAGGTGACTGTAGGGGATGTCCATATCAGAAAATCTGTGGTACAGCTGCATCAGATGACATATTTCTGAATCATCATAGCTTCCAGGGCAGCCAGCACACACATTCATTATAATGCCCTGGGCATCACATACAACCTGGCAGTTGATGGAGGGGATGCCCCTGCGGTTGATATAGGCCCTACTCTGCTCACCGGGTGGTGCTTTGATGCATACATGCATGCAATCTATAGCACCCACTACCCCAGGGTATTCTGCTATTTGGTAGAAGAAAGTTGCTGGTCAACATCTAATGTGTGTTGAGGAAATAAACATGCTCACTGGCATGTGCTGACATGGCATCCAGGAACTGGTGGAATACTCTGGATGCTGATGCCTGTGAGATTCCCATGATATCCCCAGTTGTGCTTTGGGAGATACCTGTGGCTAGTATACCTAGGCCTACACATACCTTGGTATCCACTGGGACGGGTTCCCCTAGGCCAGTTTGATGTGTCAGGTGTGGCCGGCACAGCTCAACAATTTGCTGTAGGAGGTCTCTGTCCACCCTATAGCGCTACACTAACTCCAGTTCATGTAGCCCCTGGTAGGATACCCTGAGGCTGTACACTCTTCTCTGTCTCCTCACTGTTGGTTGTTCAGCAGCATTCACATCCTCACCACCCTCAGCCTCTTGCACATGTTGTTCTATGTTGCCTGCTACAGCCCTTCTCATTTTGTAGGTTTGTTTGTTAAAATTTCCCCGCTTGTATACACCAGTGGTGTAGAGTGTGGAAAAACCAGAAGGGAAGTTGTTTGCTTAGTTTATAGTAGTGTTCTGGGCTGGGCTGGTCTGCTGCCTCTATAATTGGCTGATCCTGATACATTTCACCTGTCAGCTCAGCTAGTTCTCCTTGATTACTTTCCTACTGCTGTTTTCCCTTCCGATTGTTCTAGGCAGATTTAGAATTACCCCTAGCTTAGCCATGCTAAGCTAGGAGCAATCCTGAGCCACAGGGCTCCAATCCACTTACAGTATGCCTGACACAACCCCCATGATCTCACCTTTATCCAAGTTTTGCACCTGGCTATCTATACTCTTACACTCATGGGACCTGCCTCACACCCTGGGAATACTGGGATTCACTATCCTTCATCTCATTTGAATAGGATTTCCTGCTAATGCATAGTTACATGTCCCATACTGAGCCTCCCCTAAACTAACCACTGCTTACCGTCGCACAAATCTGTACACATCCGCTCACAACTGCTTAAAAGTGCCTTACTCACTTCGTATCCAATGGCCTTTGTTCTGCCCAGCAACAAAATAACCGGCCTCTGCAAGGCTCGAAACCAGGACACTACACACCCCAGCCAATGTGCTTTACCACTAAGCCATGGAAGATATACAGGCATTGGATGTTATCATGAACATATCATCCAGCATAGTCATTCAACAGTATAGGACATGTATAGATGTATGTGTGTTAATGTCTATATATATATATATATATATATATATATATATATATATATATATATATATATATATATATATATACATATATATATATATATATATATATATATATATATATATATATACACACACACACATACATAGATATAGATTATATATCCAAAGAACAAACCTTGTGACAACAAAGCATTAGAAAAGAATGAAAAGGTAAACACCAGCAGCTCTTGTATTATGTACTGGTGTTAATCCCAAGGCAAGTGTGTTTCTGTCCGACACATGGGTTCAGACTGTAGTCTGGGTAATAATAGGGTTGCTGACTTTACTCACCAGGCCTATTGTCAAATGTATGGGTATGTCTTGCCAACCCAGTCTCTTGGCTGATTTTGACATATATGGCCACTATATAGGGAAACTACAAAACTTTCCTCAATGCATCCAGTGGCTAGACACTCACAGCCACCAACACATAGGATATGACTGACAAACACATACTTGCTATGCCTTGGAATTGAGCACCTACCTGACTACTTTAACACACTACAACATTACTCAGTTACAGAATGCGCTACCAAAATTATTTGGTCACAGCAATCCCAGAGGTGTATTCCTAGGTGGGTGACATCATCAGCCTTTCCAAAGTTGAGTATAGGAATTGTACGGGGTGTGAGTACTCTAAAAAGCATTGTTCTGTCATCAGGCAGATGTACACACACACACACTTATGATGTCTGGGATTAGAACACTGACCTAACTACTTTATCACACTCCAGCATTACGCAGTTACAGAACACACTACCCAGATTACTCAGTTACAGCAATCCCAGAAGTGTATTCCTAGGTGGGTGACATCATCAGCCTTGCCAAAGTTGAGTATAGGAATTGTACGGGGTATGAGTACTTTAAAAACATTGTTCTGTCCTCAGGTAGATTGACACACACACGCTTGGCATGTCTGGGATTAAAACACCGACCTAACTATTTTATCACACTACAGCATTATGCAGTTACAGAACGCGCTACTGAGATTACTGGGTCACAGCAATCCCAGAGATGTATTCCTAGGTGGGTGAAATCATCAGCCTTGCCAAAGTTGAGTATAGGAATTGTACAGAGTCTGACTACTCTAAAAAAGGATTGTTCTGTCCTCAGACAGACGGTCACACACGCCAGTGGTGGGATCAAAACACCTGGTGATCTACAAATCACTGTTACAATACTACACAGTTACAAGTCATGCCACAGAGATTACACATTCCAAGGCAGTCATCATGATCTTCTAGGATTGTGGACATCAACAGGGATGCTGACAGTTAAGATGTACATAGCTGTGAACCTGTGTGTTTAACGTAGGAGTCCATCCTGAACAGGAGTATGTCCATCTGTGGAATGGACGACTACTATCACTATACAGGGTTACAATGGCCATGCTCATGCACATAGAAACACATAACGTACACAAGGTGTCATTGGGCAAGCTCACACACTTAGTAGCACAAGGCTGTTTGGAATGCACTATGAGTCCAACTACACAAGGTTATACTGGGCATGCTCATACACTTAGTAGCACAGGGCTGTTTGGGATGCACTCTGATTCTAAACACGGAAGGCCACAGTGGCCATGCTCATACAGTTTGGCATACAGAACATGTTGTAATGGACTCCAGTGTTAGTAGTTGTCATTGTTAGCAGGAATGCTGCACTACATATATCTGATACTGGTCATCTACACAACATCTGCTGCTGTCCGTCACCTTAGATGTATCAGTCTATTCCAAGCTCAATACTACCACTCACAGTGATGACATGCTAGAAATGGCAACTGTTTGACCAACACAATGAGCAAATGTCCTGCTGTAATTATGAGGTTGTCCAGTGTCTGTCATTCTGGCATGACTGACAGAAGACAAGCCTTTGTCACAGATCACATGCATCCATGATTCAAGGGAGTGTTGATAATACCTAGGTCACATTTGCCCATATAGTGCCTTTCCAAGGCAAATGTCCTAAACACAGGATAACACCCTGACACTTAGAAGACAATTGCATTGTATGCTTTGCTGTTGTAATCACAGCTGCTCACTGTTGAAGCTACAGTGGGGAATACTGACATCTGTGCAGTGAGGAACACCTAGCTGAAGGCTCTGTAGTGCACAATAGCACTACCACCATTTAACTCAGAACCAGATGTGGGCCATAACACTGGTATGGACCACTCCAGGTGGTGGTGTCCCCATATTCATAATGGCTACTCACATGTACAGACCAGTACTCCAACATACGTCATCACAGATGAGCCAGGTGCAGGTCACAGTGTCAAAAGCTGCATTCTAGGATGTAATCCTCAGACACCACCATGTCCCAGACCACCAACGCACATCCATACATGTGGTATGACATGTAATGGTACAACACCAAGTAACCTTTGACTGGTGGGCTGTACCTAGCCCTACAACAACTGTGCAGAGTACCCATGCACTGACACAGTTGCATTATGTGTTATGCAATGCAATGATACCACTGTTTGTAGCCAGGTCAGCTGTACACAAACCAGGGTCCCTCGGATATTGACAGCATTAACAGATGACTGTTGTTGTGCACCATTCAGTGTGTACACAGCTTGACATGAAGATATGATTGTACATGATGTTTATGTGGGGAGCAGATTGTTTTGACATTTCTGTAGGATACAACCTGGGATGTGGACAGGTCCCATGCAGCCTGTATGTATGGCATTAGAGAATGCAGCTTGTACCTGCATAGTTGTTATTACAGGGGCTCTGTAGTGTACATGGATATATGAATGTGTACCTGTTGGGGGGGGGGCAGTGTGTTTATGTTATCCAAGACCCTATCTGGATGAACAGGTGCTATTTCAGTAGGTGCAGTACTTCTCATGCCATAGTGCTGTGAAGCACAGCAGGTCTTGTTGTTGCCATTATGTTTCATGACACAGCTATGGAATCCTCTGTGTTTGGCCTCATAATATGTGGATTATTAGTTTCACAGTAGCTAATTTAATGCCTTCTGCACTTTTTTTTAGTCATTTGTTAATTTAATTGCATTTAATTAAACTGTATTTGCTGTAATATTGATACACGTGTGCTAGCCTGCACTGCATTTGAATTGTATTTACTGCTGTTTAGCTGCTTTTCTGTAAAAAAAAAAAAAAAAAATTCCTAGCTTGTTTCCTGCCTTTCCTGTAACTTGCCTAGTCTAGATACAGACTTGCTGTATCCAGGACTGTTTGTAAGCTCCTGAGCCCCCCAAGCCTTTCTGTGTTGGAGGGAATCCTTTTAGCTTATCAATGGGAGTGGTAAGCACTAGGTAGCCTATCTACCACAGGAGGAGAGGTTTCTAGCCCAGAAATTATAGTTTATTGGCTGTTTGGGAAGCTCTTCCATCTCTTTCAACCTTCTGATTCAAAAGCCTGTGTTTGCGCTTGTTTCCTGTCTTTCCTGTTACTAGTCTAGTCCTGGTACAGATTTACTGTATCCAGGGCTCTTTGTAAACTTCTGAGCCCCCCAAGCCTTTCTGTGTTGGAGGGAAGCCTTCTAGCTCATCAGTGGGAGTGGTAAGCACTAGGTAGCCTGTCTACCACGGGAAGAGTGGGTTTTGGCCCATAAATTGTAGTTTATTGGCCATTTCGGCAGTTTTCCATCTCTTTCAACTTGCTGGCTTAAAAGCCTGTGTTTGCGCTTGCTCCCCAACTTTCCTGTAACTAGTCTAGTCCAGGTACAGATTTGCTCTATCCAGGACTCTTAGTAAGCTTTTAAGCCCCCCAAGCCTTTCTGTGCTGGAGGGAAGCCTTGTAGCTTATCAGTGGGAGTGGTAAGCATTAGGTAGCCTATCTACCACAAGAGGAGTGTTCCTGGCCCAGAAATTGTAGCTACTGGCCATTTGGGCAGTTTTTTCTCATCTCTTTCAACTTTCTGGTTTAAAAGCTGCACTTGCACTTTTTTCCCACCTTTCAGGTAACTAGCCTAGTCCAGATACAGAGTTGCTGTATCCAGGACTGTTGATAAGCTTCTGAGCCCCACAAGCCTTTCTGTGTTGGAGGCAAGCCTTCTAACTTATCAGTGGGAGTGGTAAGCACTAGGTAGCCTATCTACCACAAGAGGAGTGGTTCTGGTCCAAAAATTGCAGTTTATTGGCCGTTTGGGCAGTTTTTCCATCTCTCTCAACTTTCTGGTTTTAAAGCCCGTGTTTGCGCTTGATCCCCACCTTTCCCATAACTAGACTAGTCCAGGTACAGATTTGCTGTATCCAGGACTGTTTGTAAGCTTCTGAGTCCCCCAAGCCTTTGTGTTGGAGTGGAGCCTTCTAGCTTATCAGTGGGAGTGGTAAGTACTAGGTAGCTTTAAAAGACCAGCACTAGAAAGTCTTAAACTGATACAAGCATTCTAGCTTAAAAGAGAGACTTTGGAATGATTATCAGTTTTCTATATTTTCTTGCTGTACTTAACTGTTTTTCACCTAACCGCTGATTTTCCAGCACTTATTGTGATTTAAAAGCTTGTTTTTTCACATATTGTACTTATCTGACTGCCTGCACTTTTAAAAAGTTGATTTTGTTTAAATAAATTGATTAACTGTTGTAGGCTACGCACTAAAGTGTGATAGCCTTTTCGGATCACTTGCAGTCGTTTAAAGCTGTTTTAAGTGTACTTTTTACTGTTTTGCCTTATCTTTAAAAAAAAAAAAATGTTCTTGTTTCCCGCCTTTCTAAGCTGGTATATTCTAGTTTTCCGGCTAGTGCTGAATTCAGGGCTGTGTTACAAGTTTCTGAGTTGCCCATACCTTACTTGGATAGAGGGAAGTTTCTCTGCTCACCTGTGAGAGAGGGGAATTTTGAGCAGCCACCTGTCCCTGGAGGAGTGGTTCCAGCCCAGAAGTTAGTAGTTTAAAAAACGCATTTGCACGGTTTTGTGCACCGGGCAGCACCAGTTAGCTAGGGCTAAATTCTTCCCTGCTCCACTAAGTCTCCTTTTCAGTTTTTCACTTGAAACTAGTCTAACTTTCAACCTAAGCACCTAAGCACTCAAAAAGCATCCTACAGCCCAGCACTTGCTCAGACCTAATAGCAAGCACTAATATATCCCGACACTTGATTGCCCAGCAGGGCAAGGCTCTTTATCCACCCATCACCAACCAAGTGACTAAACAGCTCACCCTACTATTCAGGCATGACCAAAGGGCAACTTCAGGTGTACTCTCCAGTCCATCTGGTGAATCTGGGTATCCTGAGGCAATGTTACAACTGCCTCAGGTACACAGAAAGCCCTCTCCTCCTACCACAAAACACTAACATATGTGAGAGATGCAATTATACAGCCAAACTGGAGGCTAAGGTCTCTCCATCCAAGACTGGAACAGACAGTCATGAGGAGAAGGTTAACACTTGCACCACACCTCCAGCCTCACATAGACCTACTAAACTAGCACTGGCAAAAAATGCACATAAATATACAAAATCTTATTCAGAGGCTCTAAATAAAAACCTGCAAAAGCATCAGAGAGCTCCAAAGCAGACACCCAAAAAACCTGCACCTCCCGTCACAAACCAGACAACACATAAAACACAAAATCAGTGTGCCGCACAATCACATCCCTTAAGGCGAAATAACATACCTAACACACTAGTAATAGGTGACTCTATAGTCAGGTTCACTGACGTCCCATTCACTAAGCTGGACAAGGAGAAGGTTATTGTTAGCTGCCAGTTGGGAGCCAGAATCCGCCACATAACACAAGCGCACAGGTCACTCTAGAACAAGTACAAATATGACTCTGTCATTGTTCATGTTAGTGTGAATGACCTGAGACGTATCTCCCTGGACTACATGAAAAGAGACATGGAATAGCTCTCTGATCATATAGCCCAGATGGGTATGACCGTGACCCTGAGTAGCATCCTGCCCTCACCAAGAATGATACCTAAGTATAAAGAAAAAATGATCAATTTCAACAATTGGCTAAGCTTCTGGTGTCATTCAAAGAGGATCTAGTGTCTGTCAGCCTGGGATGACATGCTCAACAAGCCGCATTGCTTTGCAAGAGATGGCTTGCACCTGTCACCCCTTGGCTTTCAAATACTGGCCAAGGCTCTTGCTGCCCCCATAGTGCCTTTTTTAGGCAAGGTTTAAAATTCAAACCCACCTCCTTAAACAGCACAAGTAAAAAAATGAGGGTTATGCTACTCAACGCCAGGAGTTTAAATCTCAATATGCATGCGCTCGAAGCACTCCTAAGTATGGAGAACGTCGACATCTGTGCAGTAACTGAAACCTGGTTCAAGGCTCCAGAGAGCACTCCAGCACTACTGGGCTACAACTCATACCACACATTTTGGCCACAGAACAAGAACCGAAACACAAAAGGAGGGGGTGTATCCATATTCATCAAGGATACCCACACCTCCAGGTTAGTGGTGCAGCATGATACATCTGAGATCTTCCATGTGCAACAAACATCGGGAAAATCTGCAATGCAAATTGTGGCCTGCTACAGATCACCCTCCATGACTCAGGACAACCACTCTGCCTTTCTGGAGACACTGGAAAACAAGGTCCTACCGAACACCCTGATATTGGGCAATTTCAATTATCCTACCATTAACTGGGAAAACTACTTGAGTACAAACTCCCAGGCTCAGCGCTTCCTGGAATTTATCAACTCAAATTCCCTGGATCAGCTGGTAAACTCCCCTACCAAAGGCCACAACATATTGGACCTGATCATCACCACATGGGTGACAGGTGTTCCCCACCGGAGGTCAACCCATCACTGGTTAGATCAGACCATAAACTAATGACTCTGGATGTCCACACCCTACCAGTACCAACCAATCAAACCACAGTGAAAAACTTTTCTAAAGCAAACTTCACCTTACTTAAGCAGAGGTGGTAAGTTTCACAGCCCCCACGCTAAAGGATAACACTGCCCAGGATGCAGAATCCTTTACAATTGCACTCTATGAGCACCTACAAGGATGCATGGATCAGGCCATCCCTAGCAAAACCAAGACTCACTCCCCTAAGAGAAGGAAACCAGTCTGGTGGACCCCTACCATAAACAGGTTATACAACAAAAGGAGGAAACTAGTTCAGAAAAAAAGCAAATCCCAAGAAGGAAAGACATCCCTGATCAGTATCAGTAAGAAACTAAGGTCCCTCATAAAATCATCCAAGGCTAACTTTGAAAGAAAAATAGCCAATGATTTGAAAGATAACCACAAAGCCTTCTTTAGCTATGTCAAGAATCTAAGTGGCAACTCGCAGATTTGCTCTGAGCTAGGGCAAAATATCACAAAATATACTGAACCTACTGATATTGCCAAAATCCTGGCAGATAGATTCAGTGCAAACTTCACCTGCCTCTCACCTTCAAAAGGGCCCACAACAATAGTGGAAAAGTGTAGTGTCCCAGAAATCACAGAAGCACAGGTGAAAACAGCCCTTTCAAAAGCCAAAATCACAGCATCAGTGGGGCCAGACGGTGTCCCAGGCTGCGTCTCGCATGAACTACAGAACTAACTAACCCCCCCACCCAAACACACTGTTCAATGTCAGCCTCTCCACAGGCTACATGCCCATAGAATGGCACACAGCAATGGTTATTCTGCTCCACAAAGGAGGGGCCACAACCGACCCTGGTAACTATCGCCCCATAAGCCTGACTAGCCTGGTGTGCAAGGCTATGGAGCGCATCATCATGGAACTCATTAACAAAGACATTGGGAACCTCCAAACACTTGACCTGATCCAGTTCGGCTTTGTTAAGGGCAGATTATGCCTACTAAACCTGACTGACTTCTTTGAGACAGTCACCAAGACCATAGATGAGGGAAAGGTGGTTCACACAGCCTACCTTGATCTTGCCAAAGCGTTTGACACCATTCCTCACTCGGTTATTATAGAAAAACTCACCAGCCTAAACATAAACCCCTATATCACAATACTGGTTGCCACTGGCTTACAGAAAGAACTCACACGGTAAGAATAGCGGGCTCCAGGTCCAACATTAAACCAATCACAAGTGGTGTCCCACAAGGCTTGGTCCTGGGACCCCTACTGTTCGGCATATACTTCTCAGAAGTACAGGCAAACACAGGAGGACTATGGCTAACAAAGTTCGCTGATGACTGCAAACTGGGAGCCATAATTGAGTCTCCGGCTGACATGGACATCCTTCGAAAATGCCTTACTGAGACAGACACCTGGTGTCAAAGTCATGGCCTCAAGCTAAATGCCAAAAAATGCATAGTCATCCCGTTTGGGAAAAACATAACATCCATGAATTACCACATAGGCAGCAGCCCCCTTAATACAGAAGAAGTAATAAGAGATCTGGAGACCCAGGTAGATAGTAATCTCTCCTTTGACAATCATATTGCCAAAGTAGTTAGGAAATCCTTCTATGTGGCCCATCTAATTACTAAAGAGTTTGCATCAAGAGGATTAGTGGCCTCAAACATATGTCCTATGCAGCCCGACAGAAACAACTCCGGCTGTTCTCAGTGGCATCTCGCTTACTCAGAGTTGATCTCTGCCTGACTTACAAAGCCATGTCCAACTCTGAATTGATGGACATGCTCCCCCTAAAGAAATCCAAGTCACTGTGAGCCATGTGCTCTAGCAAGCTAAACCTCACCACAACAATAAATAGAACATGCTGGAGGAATAGATTCCTGTCACAGAGACTCCCCATGCTTTGGAACAAAATTCCTAACTACATGAGGCAGAGCCCCTCACTAACACTCTTCAAGAGAAACCTTGACGAGTGGATGGGTAACAGAAAATACACCCCTGGGATCACTTCATTGGCTCTGCTTGACAGAGGCTCAGTTAATTAATCAATGGGGTGGCAAAAGCCGACACACTCCGGCTAGGCTTATAAATGCCCTCGGGCAGATAGCCTAGTACCTGCCTATGAATCTATGAACCTATTATATGGTGTATCTGCATCTTACTGAGGCTGACCATGGATCAACTTCCACTCGTGTGTTGACTATTGCAACAGTTATTACATTCTGTGGTACAGTTTAAGGCAGGGTATCACCGGTTTGCCTTCACGTTTGTGTTGTCTGCAAATCTTACAAATGAGTATTAAATGTAGATATTTTAATTCCTGCTACATTTCAGACAAAAGCATTTTATTCATGAAAGGATGTGGAGTGGAATTCATTGACTTCTTATACTATGTGCAGATATCGGAACTGATTACTGCCTGACATACCTCAGACACAACTCACAAAGGGTTTATTTGTTAAATGGCAAAATACACTCCTGAAACATTAATACCAATGGTGGATGGTCTCAGTGAGTACTGCAGAAACTACCTAAGTGTATTCCTTTTGACAAGCCTCTGAAATTTGCAGAACTCCCACTACCTGAAGCTTGTCAGAGAAACAAAACATTACTGACCCTCTAAAGAGACCTACGTCAGCGAGCTCCACCTGCCTTCCTTGACCTGTCAACAATCAAGGCTGACACCATACCATCACTTATAACCTGTGACTGTAATAGGTTATCTTTAACTGAAAGATCATACAGACAAAGGCTGACTTTGCAGACAAGGCTGAGATTAAGACTTTTTATTGAAAGTATACCTAGGTTACTGTATCCAGAAAAAGTATCTTAGTTACTTTATATTCTTAGGGGTATAAATATCTTGGAGGAGTGTACTCAGAATGGCTTATTGTGATGTAGAAGCTTTAAAGCTTTAAAGCTGAAGGGTTCTACCTTTTTTAATTTCTCCAAATCCTTTGGGTTTCAAATACCATGATAGGAAAGGACCCCATTCCTAAGTCAAAGTACGATTAAAGTTCATGAAATTAGTATTGTTTCAATCTTTGATGTCAGCCAGAAGTGGTCTTCGCAGTACCCGCAATGTGGCCAGTAATGATTCCTTCTGCAATTCATATGGAGAAACATGTATTGGTAACATATCAAAATATGATTGTACATTATTTTTAATAATACCTGTTGCTCCTACTGCTATTGGAGCTATCTGGGTATCTTTCTTCCACATTGCACTCATTTCTGCCTGCAAATCCTGATATTTTATGACTTTGTGTCCCTCTGTATGCAAGACACTGTAATCACTGGGTGTGGCAATTTCAATGATCAATTCTACTTTTGTCTTCTTTTCATGCACCACTAGATCTGGTTTTCTAGCATCTATCTTTTGAAATGTTGGTAATGGGTGATCCCATATGATGTAGACTTCATAATGTTCTATCATGCTTTGTGGCTCATATTTCCAGTGTTTTTCAGCCACTTCAGTACCATAATGTTTGCACAATCCCCAGTGCAACAGTTTTGCCACATTATTATGCCTTTCAGTATACAGTCCTTCTGCCATTAGTATGTCACAACCACTAACTGTTTCCAATTCTGTTTTACAAAACCTACATTTGTCTGTTTCTCCCACATGTTCAATGACTTTGTAAACTTACATGTATGTAGCCCACTGTCTTGTGCCACCAATATTAACCTTACATCTCTTGGTTTGAATTCACATCTCCTTAACCATTCCTGCATTCATTCCGGATCAACATTAGGTTCTTCCAGATGTTTTCTATACTGCAACTATAATTATGTATTTTCTACATTTCATGCCTTCTCAATTTAGCTGCATAGTAATATATCCTGTTTACTTCTATTATATCACATGGATATATATCTATGGACAGTGCTAATTATTGTGTTCATTTCTGTTATCAAACTTCTGACTTTTTGGGTTATACTTACCTTCTGCAGTCTATTTCCTTCATTGATCTTAATATGTCTATCGCTATTAAGTCAAGCAACTCTTCCCTTAGCTCGTTTTCTTCTAAACTGAGGGCATATTTTTTGTTTTCTTTTTTTCTGCAGGAATTCTATAGAAAGTTCTATTGCATCTTCCTGTGGCACATTCTCTTCAATTTCATCCTGTGCCATCCTTTGCTCTGTCATATGGGAATTCACTGGTCTATCACTCATCAGCATTAACTACATCAGAATGTCCAGTTTCCTGTTCCTTCCCTTGCTGTCCAGCCTCAAGTGAATGTTTATACTGGTTTCCTGTGGAAGGCTCCAAAATATCTTCATAGGGCATCTGACTGATTGCTTCCTTTTCCACTGGTTTCCCCTTAATTTGGAGGTCAACATCTGTTTGTTTTTTAATTTTCTACTAATCTTGTTTTCTACATTCCCTCTTTGTGATATAATTTTTTATTGTGAAAATGTCCATATCTGGATGCCTTTGCCTGTATTTCTCTTTGAATATCTTTGGGGCTGCCTTCTTTATATTGATTAATTTGGCTTTCGCCTTTGCATAAATATTGCACCATATCAAATCTCTCTTTCTTCCCCATGTCCATATTTCTTTATTATACTTTTCAGAAAATATCTAGGTTTTGTTGCTTATATTTTTGTACTTCCTCAGATACTTCTTCTTCCAAACAAATCAAAATTTCTTGGCCTATATACCGTTTTTCACAAATATGTTGCATTAATGACCACAATTTTTTATTTGAAGCTTTTGACACTTTTTCTTGTTGAAGCATTTTTCTTTCCTCTAATTTCTCTCTTAATCCTTTTATATATCTTGTGTCTGGAAATTCTGGGCTTTATGCATAATAATAACAATACATAATTTCTTTTTTATCCTCAATAGTCCTCTCTATAGCATCTTTATGGCTCTTATTTGGCCTATCAGTTTTGGTGTTTTTTGTGGACTGCTACTTCCTTCTACAACAGGGGGGCCATCCACCCCCTGGGCTGGGCCTGGCCCCATTGTAGGTATGTTTCCACATTTTGAGGATTCTACACTGTCATTTTTTCCAGACCTGGCATCAGTGCACCTACCAGGATTGGGCACTTTTTATCCTGGGTTATGTGCACCGAGCTATCTTTTTTTTAATGTTTGACCTACTTCTGTCCATGATATATGCTATATAAATACAGTCTATATATATATATATCAGTGTCGCCTTGGTGAGATTTTGTGAAAAACAGTGTCCACCTCATGAAGGTACTCACCAAGGCTTGAGGAGGAATTAATTTTCAGCACTACAACTCTCCTTTGCTTACTGACTTTACATCTTTCCATTCGGATGCCCAGCTTACCCCAGCAGAAGTTTTTGCTTCATAGTAAGCATGAATGATTCAGAGACCAATCTCCTGCAACTGCTTTCCACTGGCTTTGGACGTAGCTTGGAGAATATTTCTGTGGGTGAAGCCGCAAGCAAAAACAACTGTCCAGCAGAGCAATTTATGTAAATTAGACAGGTGCTCTTCCAAAGAAATGGCACTGGCAGTGGATTAATATGGTAGAGTGATTCAGAATTTTACTCGACAGAGTTATTTTCTTCAAAAGGGGGAAAATGTGAATGCATTTGCCCCATGGGAATAGTTGTGGCTGTGTACTATTACTACACTATGTTAGCATAGGGAGGTTGTGTGTGCGTGTGTGTGTTTCAGAATGAGTGTGCAAGTAAGGAGGGGCTTATTTGTGGCTGCTTGGTTTTGTGCATGCATGTGTGTGTGTGTGTGTGTGTGTGTGTGTGTGTGTGTGTGTGTGTGTGTGTCTGAATGAGTGTGAGTAGGGGCTTATTTGTGGCTGCTTGGTTTTGCGCATGCATGTGTGTGTGTGTGTGTGTGTGTGTGTGTGTGTGTGTGTGTGTGTGTGTGTGTGTGTGTGTGTGTGTTTATTCATGTTGGTTGGGTACCCATGCTTCTGTGATGTGTAGGATTGTAGAGAGTAGACTGGCATGCCTATGTCTGATAGTATAGCATTTGATTCAGAGAAAAAGGTTTAACTTTTTCTCTGAATCAGAAATTCTTGTCATTGCTAGCTAACTTACTTGTAAGTGTGCTGGAGAGAATATATCTAACCCCCCCCCCCCACCAGCTGTAACCACACTTCCCTTAGTCACCAACTTGATTTGACTTCAAAATCTAGCTCAAAGCACTGAACCAATATAATACATAGTCTTACTGTCTGGTTTCAGTTGGAAACTGTACATTGTTAGCATATTGGCTTTCTCTTGCAGTTAGTTCATCTGTCAGGATATACTGATATCAGTTTGGCAGCATTGCTTAAATTACTTTGTTGAAGAATTGCCACTCAATTGTAACCAATTAGGTGTCTTCCAAACTGTTAATTATATTAGCAGTCGGTCAGGAAGCAAACTGTCCTGTACTTTCACTCATTTTGGGGTGGGAGGGAAGAAAACATTAGGGCTGCCACTAAAAGGCATCATCACACTGATGCAAACATCCTTGTTGAAAAAAATGTGTCTGCAGCTATTCAGTGTCCAACTTACAACTTTGTTGGGAATTTAAAAAAAATGTTATTTTGTGGCAAAATCTTTATGTAGAGAAATTTGTTTTGTTTTATACAATATTAGTAATCACTAGTCCAGTGATAAAAATGGGAAAATGGTATGCCTATTTAGTGTACTGCTTTAGTGCTTTGAAAGTGATCTTTAAAACTGATTATGTAAAGTATCAGCTGTTACAATAAGTTAAAGAAGAAAGAACTTAAAATTACAAGGCTCAAGTAGTTTTTCTCCAAGAGACACACTTTAAAATAAATGACACATGTATGTGGGAATACACAATACTTGCTCAATGTTCTTATAAAAATAAGACCAGGGAAGTAACAATTCTATGGAAAAAGACTTTCTTAAATCCCCAAATTATTTCCAATATGTAGATAATGATGGACTCATGGTCTTAGTTATACTTAAGTTTAATAATAGAATTTGGACCCTGGTTAATTTATACCAGTTCCTGGGTATGGCGGTTGGACTAGCTAAGAAACACTTAGACTTTATTACAACTACTTCTAAAGGTAATATTATACTAGGAGGTGATGTCAATTGTATCACAGATATTATAGAAACTACCAATAGGAAATCTCCTAGACTATCGTCCTCAACCAAACAGTTAAAAAATGGACAGAAATGTTTAAATTAAAAGACGCCTTTAATGCTTTGGGACCAAATTCTTTACTATTCTCACACCAAGACTATAGAAATGGTACCCAAACTAGAATATATAAAAATTTATATCTCACAAGATCTTTATTCTAAAATCTTAATTTTTTCAATACAACCTAGTCCCTTTTCAGATCATAATTCCCTGTTGTTAACAATACACTTGGAATTCAATCAGTTAGTTATTACTTCAAGGATTCATTAATATATCACAAAAAAATAAAGATTTTAAATCTTGGATAACTTCTGAACTTCAGCTTTTCTTAGAAATTAATTATAAACCTGAAGCAAACAGAATTATGGTTTGGGATTCTCTTAAGGCCTATTTATATGGTAAAACCATTAGCTGGTACAAAAATAAAATTAAAGACTAGGACTCTGAGTTACAGCATCTCCAAAATCAATTATTATCTCTTAAATCTAATAAGAACTTAATTGCTACAGATAATAAGAAGAAAATAGAAGAAGCAAATAAGAAATATTATCCCATAAAACTAATTTAGCTATGGAAAAACTGAAATTAAATTAATATGCTACCTCTTCTAAACATCTTCATAACCTATCTATGAAAGTTAAGAGACAATCAAAAATTAATAACATTGATAGTATCTTTCATGAAGGGAAAAGGAAAAAGTCTCGGACATAGGGGACATTCTGGAGGCATTTAATTATCATTATGCAGAACATCATAAAGATAAAATAAGTACAAATGAATGTGATAAGTTAAAGAATATAGTTTCCAACATAACAAGAATTCCTGAGGAACTTAAGTTAGATCTACAAAAACCTATTTCTCAAAGGGAAATTATAGATGGGATTAAAGGAAATAAGACTAATAAAGCACCTGGAATAGATGGCTTAATTATTGAAATTTATAGATTGCTCCCTTCTTCTATAATCTCTCTCTTACAAAAAACCTTTCTTGAAGTTCAAACATTAGCAAATATTCCTCCTTCTTGGAGATATTCTCTAATTTCCCCTATATTAAACAGAATAAGGACCCTAATCATTGCAACTCATATAGATCTATTTCTTTGTTGAATAATGATTATAAACTATTTATGTCAATTATGGTGAATAGATTGAAAAAACCCATATCTAAAATAATAAATGAAGACCAAACTGGTTTTATACATAACAGGCATACACAGGAAATATTAAAAGAGTATTAACACTAATAGATTACCTCAATAGAGGAAACTATGAAGCACTGATAATAGGTCTAGATATTCAAAAGGCCTTTGACTCCTTAAATTGGGGTTATGTATTTAAAATCTTGCTGTTATTTGATTTCTCCCCTTTTTTATAATAATGATAAAGAAAATCTATGAAAATAATCTATAATCAATATATGTAAAATTAAATCCCTTTACTTCCAAAGCAATCCAAATCACTATAGGTACTAGACAAGGATGTCCCATGTCCCTATCCTATTTGCTCTGACCATAGAAATACTTGCCATTTTAATACATAATAACCCAAAGATAAGAGGTATAAATATATATGACCAATATATATCTAAAATAATGATGTTTGCTGATGATGTCTTACTTACCTTACCCAACTCTAAGGAAGTGTTAGGTGAAGTGGATATAGTAACAACAAATTTCAAAAAAATCTCAGGACTTTCCTTCAACAAATCTAAATAAAAATATTTATTATTAAATAAAAAAAGAACATACAGGTTCCAGTTAATCATGTTATTGGAAACCAAGTTTCAGCTGTAGACTATTTAGGAATAGTCCTAGGTAAGAATATAGAGGAAACCTTACAGCGTAACTATGCTAAAGATATAGACTTAATCAAGACATTAATAAGCAAATGGAATAATTTGTTTATATCATTTTTATGATAGGTTACAACTGATAAAAGTGGTTTTGTTACCTAAAATATTACATATAGCACAAGCCCTTATACTTCTGCCAGAAAAGAAAATCCTTAAAGAAATCACTTCAACTCTGATGAAATTCCTATGGTACCCCAAAAGAAATAGAGTGGCATATTCTCATCATATCAGAAAATGGGAACAAGGGGGGTTAAAATTCCCAGAGATTGAAACTTATATAAAGGCATCTATAATTAAAATAGTGATGAATTGGATAAATCCTAGATACTCTTCCAACTGGAAACAGTTTCACTCAATTATACTAATGAATGAAAATTATTTATCAAAAAAATGCTTTGGAAACTGACAACGATAATATATGGCACTATTTTAGTTTAAATTTACAGTATAGTACAACAAAATTAACTAAACTAACACTAATAAACAATATTTTTGATGTGTTTAGAAAATTCATTAACACAAATTTAGATATAAAACTGTGGCATAGATTTTTAACACCATTTACTATTACATGGGATTTCCCTGATAAAACACATAGAGAGATTTTTGGTTTATGGGAAAATAACCTATTTTGTTGGTTGCAATGTATTAAAAACAAATAAGCTTTGAACACACAAAGTATATTGTCAGCCTATGGCCTATCCCCTAATGACTGGTTGGTTCTTCAGAGTGTCACAGCATACACTAAGGATCTGTGTAGAATAATATATAACTCATCCTTTAAAACCGTACCAAAAATTCTAAACTGGATTTTTGGAATTCTATATAATAATATCAGTGTTAAGAATTAATTATCATATCTATATAACACTTTAATTGTCTATAAGACAGCTCCTAAAGATTCTTGCTGGCAATACCTAACTAAAGGGTTTCAAGTATCATTATCAATGGAAGATAAAACAAACATTTTATTTTCAGTTAAACTAACTTCTTTTCTTCACAATTCTGGAGGTTTTTTCCAATGGAAATTTCTACACAGATCCTTTTTGACACCTGAAAAACTCTCAGAAATGAACCCTTCAAACAGTAAGTTATGTTGGAGATGTCATCTGTCCTCTAATGCTGACTGGTCTCATATTTTTTATGACTGTACTAATATTAAACCATATTGGAATGAGATTAACACATTTCTTCAAGCTATCTATACTGATATATTTGTTTTGACAAAGTCTTTAATTTTATTGAAAGTTGTTAGTAGTAATAATATAAAGAAAGATGGCCTGTATTTGTCGTGGACAATGTTAGCAATTGCCAGAAAATATATACCTAGAAGATGGAACTCTAATGTAGCACCCACAATGGAGGAATTCCTATCATCACTGAAAAAATGTATACTAATGGAGAAAAGAACTAAAGAGTTAAGAACTTTTCCTAAGCCATTGGTTAATAGTCCATGGAAGAAACAGGTGGAACCAAACTCTTCCTATCATAGTTTATATATTAACTTATTATTTAACTACAAATGTTTTAATCTGAATCCTTTTGTCAGGCTGAATGTAAATACTGTAAATAGTTATGAATGTATTAAAGTATGTTATTTCATCAAAATAAAAATCATTTGAGTAAAAAAAAAATTACCAGAAAGACAAAATGATGTGCAGAAAGCCTACAGAACACAATAGAATCTGCAAACAGATGATATCAGTTTTAAATCATGTTTTTCAGTATTGTTTTTACAAGTTATTCTTCAGGATAGACAAAGAGGCATACATACTCTGTGATCAGTAAAATCTAACATTTGGGTGGCGCTGCCCTTTAAGTTATTTATTAGTTACACTTTTTCAGCTCTAGTCAGTAGAACATGTATTCATTACTTAATATGTTTACCAAAATTATGTGCTACCCCTTTAATCCTTCAGAAATTCAGGGAATAGATCTTTAGCACTTTCACATTTCCTTATTTAAGAATGCTCTACCTATGTTTTCTAATCAATTTATTCACTTTTTCAAATTCCTACAAAGCTACTTCATATTCTTCCATACTTCTAACCTGTGATTTATAAATATAAATATTGTTGTTAGATGCCCAAGAGCTCTTAGTGATTCTCTGTAACATTTATCCACACATTGAATAAAATTGTTCTATTTTCATATTCCCCAGTCTTTAAATAATTCAATGTACCTTGACTGTGTGCTTTTTATGGTATAATCTTAAGATGTGTTGTTGTATTTGTATTTAACTATAACATTATAACTATAACATGTTTGAGTCAAGTCTGTTATTCACAGAATCAGTGAAGTTTCAAAATGTTATATGGCATTCATTGTTGGCATGATATATGTTGTTTTGCATCTATATTACCTTGTCGAAAGATGACAATATCAAATGGCATAAACATCAAAAATGCTGTACATCGATACTGTTCCCCACACCCCCAGATAATTATAAATACCAACTCCAAGATCACACTACAGTGAGGAAAGAACAAATTTTCTCATCCCCACTGTACCATGATCCTGCAACAACACTTTCGATGTACGGCATTTATGACATTATTGCCGTTCGATATTTTCAACATGCGATAAGGTGAAGTAGACCCGTTGTTTTGATGGAATTCGAATATACAGAGTTGGAATTGATCACTTCCTGTCTCTATATTAGCCATAGATATAGTAAGTAAATAGGATCCCAAACCACATTCTTGCCAAACCCAATATTTTAATCTATTTTAACCATATTTCCCAGTCTCTATCTTTATATGTGATTCTGTTACCATTATCCAGCTTTGAATTCAGTTGATTTTATTTTCTTTGTCTATAAATACTATTTTCCCTAGCAGAACATTGAGATTAACAATGTCATTAACTTTAAGGAAATCAAAATATATTTCATCAACTTGGAAATCTTCATCAGCACCCTCAATAATATTGACCATGGAAGGCTGAATTCATGGATAAGTAGACCTGACCTTAATACAGAGATGTTGAAGTATGTGCATATCCCATATTGTTAGCATTCTTACATTAGCTTTCCTACAAATGAAAACCACAAATAAGAAAATAAATGAACCTTTCACTTGGAATGGCTTTCTGCTCCATCGATTTATAGGTTCAGCTACTTATAGTATAGCAACAGTACACCGGCCTTTGTAGAATTAACGGGTAATGCCTTAGAAGAGCCCTTGAACCTGAAGATGATGTTAAGAGGTACTATTACATTTGCAGATACAATGGAATATTCTCAGCTTGAATTATGGTAAAGAGAAGGAAAGCAGGGAAATGTTGGAGAAAAGGGAGGAAAAGAGAAGCAGTAAATGAATCAGTAAGACTGAGATGTGATAATGTTTACTTTGACATACTTAGATGTTTAGACTGTAGCCACTAACTCCTGGGATGAATTTATAAATTTCCATCCATTCATCTAGTAGGAGTTTGAATGCTGCTAAGGTTTTATACTATCTAATATATACAGGAAACTTGTTCTATCTTAGACAGAGGTACTAGGTGATGAAGTTTTCCCCAATTTGGAATTTGTTGTCATTTTTCACAGAACTGGATTTTTGGAACATGCATTCATAGGTTCATAGGTATATACTAGGCTAACAACCACAGGAGTCTGTATAAGCCTAGCCATGTAAGCCAAATGTATCTTACATGCAATTTTGTCTTAAAGTTTTAAAGTTATGTTAGTTAGGCCATGATTAAACTGTTGCCTCTGTCCATCGGAGACATACATGTCAGACCATGGGTGAATTTCCAATTTTCCATTTACCCTGAATATGGTTAGGAAAAGACTATGCTTCACATGAATGGAAAGCCTATTACAGAGAAGGGAATTATTTGAGATACATGCCTGTTCCTCCAATATGTCCTGTTTACATCATAAGCAAAGTCTAAATCCATGGATCTAGTAGTCTTGATGTTGCTCATTTTGTGAATATGCAAAACTTCCATCAGGACATGATCCAACGATGCCTTGTATGCCAGGCACAAATTGTCTCTCAACAATCTGTAGGAAATAGAGTGCAGGGATAGACCTTGAGGCAATCTGCAAAAGGCATTGTGATTACTCCCTGTATTCTTTTTGTGAGTAATCTTTGTGGATGTTCCAGTTGTTGCATGTACTTAGTCAGGTTTATACTGAAGGGAGCATTATACTCAATGATGGATATGATGATGGCTGAGTATAGTGTCATGATGAAGTCTCTGGACCTAAATGCCTTGTCTAAAATTATAAGCTGAGTAAAGCAGAATGACTTTCTTACTACCTTAGAGAAATGTTTGTCAAAAGCCAGGTTATTATCTATACGAGTCCCTAAATCCCTGACTACTGTGTTTATTTGTAGGGGTGTTTTATTGATGGGGTAGTTTCCTGGGGTGGTCAACTTCACAAAAGGTAGTATTATACTTTTTTTTGGCATTGAGTTTTTAGCTGTGGCTTTGGCACCAGTTATTTGTCTATGTTAGACCAGTATCGGGGGGGGGGGGTTCCATGATTGATCCAAGCTTGTAATTATCTGCAAACTTAGTCAGCCACAGGCCCTTTACAGTGACTTTGACTTCCAGCAAATAAATTTCAAAGAGGAGTGGACCCAGCACAGACCCTGGGGGAACTCCACTGATGATCATTCTCTTTGTGAAGGTGGTCTCTCCAATCATAATCTCCTGGGTCTTATTTGTGAGCCAGCTGGCTATCCATTGGTTTTCATGCAGTTTTATGCCTAATTCCAGGAGTTTTTTTACAATGTTCAAGAAGGGGTGTTGTATCATATGCCTTAGCTAGGTCAAGGTGGGCAGTATGTACCATTTTGCCCTCATCCATTGCCCTGGTATCCTTCTCAAATAACTTCCTCAGGTTCGGTAGACATGACCTGCCTTTCATAAAACCAAGTTGGGTTGGGTTCAACATATGAAGGTTTTGTATATCATTTTTAATCATTTCCATGATAACTCTTCCGTGGCTTTGCATATGAGACTACTCAGAAAAATGGGTCTGTAGTTCCCGGCATCTATTGATGGCCCACCCATGTGTAGAGGGATGACCATTGCTGTCCTCCATTTGTGCCATACAAAGCCTGTTCAGAAGCTATGGTTGAATAGTGATTCCAGTGGCCCTGATAGGTCATATTTCAGATGATGTAGGATGAATTTTGGGATATTATCAGGGCCCATTAAAGCTGTATTCTTGGCATATGAGAGTTCCTTTAACACTTGCTTCCTACTGGTTGTTGGAGGAGTCATTTTAAATGTATTTTCTGGGGGGTGGCTGGGGTGAGAGGGGGTAAAGTTACAGCTGATTTTGTCAACCAGAAGATTTGCTGTATTTCCCAGTGCATGAACATGAGTCCATTTGCCAACAGTTTGGCACACTGTTGTGTGCTGCCTTTGAGGTTTCAGACATAGATGAATAAGGCCGTATAATTGTACTTGGCCTGGGATGCTATTTTTACCTCAAAATATGCTTTTTGGACTTAATTAATCCTTTGTGTTTTCTATTCAGTTTGATGAAAGAGCTTTTATCATTTTTGGTTTTACACTTCCTAATTTTAGCTGTAACTTTTTTTTTTGTACAACCTGTTTAATTTTGGATTCCACCAGAATGGTTTGCTTTTAAGTTAGTGTTGGGCTTACTTCTGGTAGGCAGAGCTGTCTCTAAACAATCAATCACATGCTTGTACAGAGCTTCTGTGAGTAATTCTGCATAGGCTGCTGTGTAATCTGGGTTTGGAGGAGTTTTAAATTTTGACAGGTTATTGCTCAATAAAAGGTAGTTTGCCTTGGAATAGTTATTAACTGTGACAAGGTTTACTGGGGTTACAGAGCTCATTTTTATTTTCAATTAATTTCTTTGTGGTTTGACTTTACCAGAGGGGACAACACCTGGGAGGGAGGGCTGCAGAGTTCTCCCATATTTGTAAGTAGCAGGTCCAATATGGTTGTACCTCTGGCAGGTGTATGAAGTATCAGGTCCATTGTGTTTGCTTTTACAACATCTAGCAATCTCTGTACCTGCAAATTTGGGGTCATGTAAGATTCTTAGTTTATAGAGGAATAATTAAAGTCCCCCATGAGTATAGTATTTGGTTGATTGATGAGTAACTCCAATAGGTATAAGTATGAGTTATAGGTTCGTGGGACACATAAATGGTGACCTGTAGATTGCTAGATGTGGTAATCTGGAAGTGGAGAAACTCCAGCATGTTATCCTGTTTAACCAAGATAGATGTATGCTTTTTACTGATGTAGATTAAGCCACCTCCAACTTTAGTACCTGCCTGTGCAGTTGCTCATATAACTTTGTGAAAGTCACAGAACCTTTGCACTGCTGGGGTACTCTCTGTCTCTTTAAATCATGTCCTGGTTAATGCACAGATGTCTGCATTCCCCAGGGTTAGAAGAGCTAGCAGGGAGTGAAGCTTCTTGTTGAGACTCGGTGTTAAGCAGTATTATCTTTAGATTTCATGGGTAGATTTTGCTTTGTTGGAAGTTTTGTTCATTTGGCATTGCATAAAAAAGCTTCTTTGGGGAAGGACAATGTTTTAACCAATATTCAAAAATTCTACAGGGGACAGGTGCAATGTGGTTTGTTAACCATACCCTCCCATGCTGATAAATATTGTAACTCCATGTAATGGCACAAGAAACTAAGGAAATTATTAGAATAATTCATCTTCAGTTCATATTGTGTCGTGATCCTTGGTGAAGGTAGAATGCTGCTCAGTGCTAGGCACATGCCAGTCTTTGATATAGTCCAAGAGTTACATAATGTATCTCTTCATATATTCTAGGAAGTACATCTCAGGTCATTTAAACCTACTTGGAATACGACTGAATCATACTGCTGCCTGTTTTGCAATGACTTGAGTTTGTGTGTGTAACTTGGTGAATCTTGGTGCCTGATAGGTGACTGACCGTTATTTCCTCCTTGTTCAGCCTGATGAGTGGGGCATCAGTATTTCATACAATGCAGTCCCCTGCGACTATAGAACGCTGAGTAGTCTATTAGTTTGACTTATGGGTTGGTAGTCAAGGCTCTACTGGGTGCGGTTGTGTGTGCATTGTCAGGAGATGTTGTTACTGTTGAGTGTTTTCGAGTTTGTTGAGGATAATTTTTCAGGTGAAATATATGGGAGGTCTTGGGGGATTGGGAATATTGAATTTAAGTGCCTCAGCATAAAAAGGTCTATGTGTGGGTGCATGCTGTGTGTGGCATGATTAGCCTGTGTGTTTCTGACAATCAGATTGTTATTTTCTATGCTTCTATTCAAGAGTTTTGCATCCAGAAACATTGTGTATATACATTACTTTCATACTGTGTTTGTTACTTTGTGGATTAAATGGCTGTCAGTGAACATTAGACAATTGTTAAATTGTCTCATGATATGTCTATCCACCAAACTGTCTGTGAAGAAATTGGGAGAGTGCATACCCTTGATGTCAGGCCCTTTATTGGGTACGGTGTCCAACGGGATAATAGTGGGCTGACTAAAGGTGCTTTTGGGGCTTAAACCTAGACAGGGCTATATAATAATAAATTTAATGGGCAGTCCTCCTCCAAGTGGAAACTGATGCTCTGTGCTAGCCAACAAGCAAAAAAGTTGATGTACATGTGCCAAGTTAGTGGTACAGTTTCAGAGGTAGTTTGCAGGAAACTTTTCATTTATATACAGGAAACTATTAAGCACCTGTTCATGATGAGCAGTGGCACACAAAACCAGCACATCTATACAGGCACTTAAAACACAGGAAACTGGCTCCTAAGCCCTCTGGCCAATAAAACAACTACACTTGCAACTTTCTTATGTGTTTCCCAATTCAGATAGACCAGGTCATGAATTACAGCCACTGGATGGAATATTTCAGTCCTCTTAATGTAAAAGTACAAAAATGATTTCTTGAGATTGTATGCTACCTCAAAAAAAAAACTTTAACAAACTAGGCAGACAAGGCGATTTTAAGTCAATCAGACAACTTTTGAGCAAATGTAGTAATTTCCACCTTAAATGCAGATAAATTCACAAATAAAACAAGAAATCAGCAGTCAGTAGCCAAACAGAGCTTGCGTTCTAGAATGGGGCAAATAAGGGCAAAGTAAAGGAGATTTAGGATTCAGACAAGTACCCACAATAGAGTCAAAATAGGTAGAATGGTTTTCTGACAGTATTCATAGGTTAGTACTAAGTTAGCTGCCCTTGCGAGCCATTTTAAGCCTAGCCAATTATCCCTTGTGCGATTCAAACCCTGCACCTTGTGTTTGTAAGGCAAACACTTTAACCATTAGGCCACCTTCCTAACCCCATGAGCTGATTTAAGGACAACTCATTATCTATGTGACTTTCTAAATCCCTGATTACAGTGTCACTTCTAAGATGAATTCCATTTATGTGACACTGTACAGAAGCACTAGTTTTACCAAAGGTAACCTGAATTACATTTCTTTGTAATTAAGGTGAGACCATTATTATAGTACTAGTTATTAGTGTGATCAGTTCTTGCTCGAATATTAGTGAATCAAAACTGGAATTTAAGATGTTTCTTAGCTTACATTCATCAGATTATTAGCAAAAAATTATTAGCATTTGCTTGTACCTCACAGAACTAGATTCCAAAAGGAGTGACCCCAGGACAGAACTGTGAGAGATACCACTAATTACATTTTACTTTTGGGAGAGGAAACCATTTATTCTGATTGAGTGTCCTCTGCTTAATAACCTGTTAACAGTCCAGTGAACTATAAATGGTTTGATGTTTAGTCATTTCAGATAATTTATGATTCCAGATTGGGAAGTAGTTTCAAATGCTTTGGCAAAATTCAGATAAACAGTGTGGTCAGGACATCTTTCATCTAGGGAGCTGGTGACTTTTTTTCAGAGGAGCTAACACAGATGTCATGATCTATTCTTGTTAAAGTTAAAATACAAAGAGTCTAGAGTCAGCAGAACCTGTATGTCTTTAATGACTGTATCTGCAATGTGGTCAGTGGAATTATAGATGGGGCTAGTGATTCTGATGGGGGCCTATATTTACCTGGGACAGAGAAGAGGCTGCCTTTGCTGAGGAAGATGACTATGTAATTTCTCTAGTTTAATGCATATCCTGAAATGGGACTTTGAAGTAATTTAGGAGAGGTTTGGCTAGGTGATGTTTGACATATTTATTGACTTGCTTATCACTGAAGGAAGCAAATTTACCTGTACAGTGATGTAATAGGCCATAATCTCATGGATTAAGTCTACGGTGTCAGTGTTCTGGAATTCAGAGTGGCTGGACCATTTATGTTTTCAAAAACGATGCTACCATGTAATAGGTCAGTTTTGCTGAAATCCCTCAAAGAAGATGAAGTATTAGGACTGGAAGAATGGCATTGAGGCAGAAGGTGATGGCTGAGTGTTCTGATTTGGTTAAGGAAGGAAATATTTATGGGAATGAACAGTGGACAGGAGAATTGAGTAAAGCAAGGTCTAGGAGGATTGCTCTCTAGAAGGGTGGTAATGGCAAGGGGATCCAGAGCTCATGATGTTTAGAAAGGCCTGGGCATAACAGTTGTCAGATGTGTCACTGGACCAGCTGATATTTTGGTAATCAAAGTCTCCTCATAAAATGGTTCTTGCTTTTTCTTCCAGCTGGTAGAGCATGTTTAGGTATTCAATATGTTCCTCTGGAGACATAAAGGGGAACTGCAATTACTGATGAAGTAAAAACTTGTTTTGCTGAGTGATTTGGACCTGTACTAATTCAGTGTTCAGGTCACATGGGATGATATGCAGGATAACATGTGGTTATGGGATTTATCTGCTGTTACTAGCAGTCCTGAACATGAAAGGTGGTAAAGCCCAAACTAGAAGGCATGTTTTCTGTATCTCTATCACTTGCAAATTTGTTTACCAAAGATTGAGTTTAACTCTAAAATGTGTATTACTGTGGTATCTTTCTCCCTGAGCACACAGTGAAAAGGAGGCTACATGGTGGAGCTGGATTAACCCAATTAACAATGTACATAAACAGACAGATGCATACACGCATAAATAAATAATTAATACAGCATTGTTGATGCCCTGAAATATTCAATAGTCCCTGATATGGATTTCTAAAAGTTTTTATTCTTAACTTTTCTGCTTTATTTCCATGTCTTGCATGGAAGATGTACCTAAAGAAACATTTTTACCAATTTTATTCTCAGATGCATTTTGTATTTTGTTATACTATCAGTTTAACATTTTTATAATCATTTCTTTGACTTTATATTTCAAGAAACCTAGTTAGTTTTTGTTGCTTATATCTACACATCTTTATGGTTTCTCACATTTTAATACTTTTGTTATATGATTCTTTTGTTTCTAATTGTTAAAGTGCTTCTGTCATTCTGGATGAGTGCTACAGGCCAGATTCGATAACACCTTTACTAAGTGTACAAGATCTGTGTGCAAGAACATCCTTACCACATTTTTTTTTGGTTTCTAGTCACTCAGAAAGAGTTTGTGGTAACCTTTTTGAATCCCCTTCAATATTTAAGACAGCAAGAAAATCAGTAGGAATACTAATATTAGGAGGAAGGTGTGAGTTACGCTTGTGTTGTCTGTTCACTCAGAATGGTATACACTCAGTATACTCAGTGTACACTTAGTTAGGCATTAATGAATCCCTAGTCTACTGAATGTTAACAGTCTCTCATGTTGTTTTTACATCACCAACTAGTTATCCTCCTTTTGTGGAAAATTTGAGTAGTTCATTATTAGCTATAAAAACAGTTTGAAGTCCTTCAGTTATTAGGTGTGTGGTCTTGACTCCTGGGCACATATTCATTTTATTAAACTGTGGTTATTTTTCTTAGTGTTCTGTTTTCATTTTGAACATATTGAAGTTTAGAAGCACAGAGTCTAGAGATAAAAAGTCTAGAATGATTTTGTCTCTAGTAGGTTTGCCTATTTGCTACAAATCCTCACTCATTTACAAAGAAGAAAAAAATAAGCTAAGTTGTGTTCCTTCTACTGAAGTACTTTTTAGTCTGTTTGGAGATGCTAAAATCCCCAGTTACTACTGCTTCCTTGTTTCACTATCAATTTGTATGTTAAGAGCACATCTGCCTTGCAACCTGCAGTAATCAAGCTGGATATGTTTCAACCTCTTCTCGTGTTAGTGGCAGGAAGCCAAGAGTCTCCCATTTTGTGCTACCCAGTGAGTTATGTACCTCTGAAACAACCACCATCCTCTCACTGGTGACCAGAAAAGTCACCAGTGCTACAGCCTGTCAGGCAGCAACAGAACTATCCTATTCACCCCTGGCTACTGCCATCCATGTGTCAGAACATTTCCAGTTCATTCTCTGAAACATTTCTGCATCAAAAACTGCACCGTAACAACTGTTACATGCCAGGCATCTATTTCTCCCCATTGCTAGTGCATAATGATTCTCTGTAAGACTCAGACCTCAGTAAACCAGTCTGGGTGACAAGTTCAGCACACCTGGGCAGTCTCAGTCATGCTGTTCCTTTATCTTCCCATATGAGAGGATGAATAAGAATCCCATGAGCCCTTGCTCTCCAAAAAAAAAAAAAAACAGCT
Source organism: Protopterus annectens (assembly GCF_019279795.1). Lineage (NCBI taxonomy): Eukaryota > Metazoa > Chordata > Ceratodontiformes > Protopteridae > Protopterus > Protopterus annectens. The sequence goes on from NC_056747.1 coordinate 996,186,153, forward strand.
TGCTGAAAATAACCTCCCCAAAACTATGTTTTCCGTGTTTTTTGCAAGGGGGGGGCAAGATCACACACTCATGATGTGAGGGGCTGCACCCCCACCTATTTAGTATAGTCAACTTCACAGTCACATTGCAAGGGGGAGGGGAAACACTGAGAAATGGCACTTAGTGTCAGCATGACTCCCTGACAATGCTTTTCAATAGAAATGCCAGCATTTTTGGGGAATCAAGTGTCAGGGAGTCAAGGCTCAGATCTGTGGCATGACAAATTGTAAAATGCAGTGCAAAAATATTACAAATGTGAAATTATGGTTGTTAATTTAAGAGTCAAATATTTGGGAATTTTTTAAATATTTTCATTCAAGGAATATTTCTTACAAGATAGAGTTCAATACAACACTGATAATAATACTACCCAGAATGATTATGCATGTACTCATTAATATTCCATGTGTCTGCAAATAAAAATCACACACACACACACACACACACACACACACACACACACACACACACACACACACACACACACACACACACACACCTGGGAAAGGCTGGTACAGATTACCTTCTCTACCAGCTTTGTCCAGACTATAAGGTAATTATCACTGAGACCAGACAGTTACTAGAAGGCTCTTAAATGGGGATCCAATTATAATGTGTAATATTAATATTAATACAAATTTTAGTAATTCACCAAGACAGCTAGGCCTTCTAGAGTGGCCAACACAGTGTCAACAAATAAATATAACTACTCGCAATGATTAGATACTTTCTACAAGAATCAGTCATGATCATCTTCTTTTGGCTTTTTCCCAATTAGGGGTCACCTCAGCAAATCACATGTCTGCTCATGAATCAGTCATGATAAAAGTTTTAAATATATTTAATAATAATAAAATAACATGAAAATACTGAATATATATTTTTAGTAAACTACAAAGTTCAAATCACAGAAAATATTGAAAATAACATCATACAAATAAAGAAAAACAATTTCTAAACTATGGGTCACTATATTCCTGAATGAATCTAAGAGAATTATACTGTTCCCTAATAACTTACTTGTGCAAGGCAAGATGAAATACATGAGCAGTCTTTCTAGTCAGGCTTCCCAAATAGAATACTCTATAGTCTGAGATTACTCCCTGTAAAATACAATATCCAAAATGACTTGTAGAATGACCTCATCTGGTCAACTGACTCTAGATTCCCACAATGCCTCCTTTTGAAGTTTGAGACAAGACCTTAGCAGACTGCTACAATACAGATTTAGAGCTCTTATGGCAATGCCTGGGAGCCAGAGACATTTACAACACTTCACTCTTCTTTACAAAAGCTAACAGATAATGGCTGCTCCCAGACCTAGCATCTCCAGTCCTACTCATCACTGTGGGGTACTGTTCAATGATTTAACAGCTCATTTACATTTCCCTTATTTTTCTTAAAATAAGCTAGTTGGATAAATATTGCTGTGCCAATGTCCTCCACTAAAACATATACATTTGATTCAGATACCATAATACATGTACATTTCTCTTCATTTCAGCAGGGTGCACTACTGATACATTTTAACACAATTAACACAAGCAAAGCTCACAAATACTTTTTCAGCACAAGCATCTACAAAGATCAGTTTGATATACTAATGCATACAATTATTTACAAAATTCTAGCTAGCTCTGCTGGCACAAGTCATACATCCACTGCCCTACTTCTTCCTCCAGCTAGCTGTGCTGGCACAAGTCATACATCCACTGCTCTACTTATCCCTGGCATGGTTGGCAGTACCTCCTATCACCAAACAAATACTTGGAATGAGATAAACAATGATAGTGTAAAGTATGTTGGGATAATTTATATTGTTATTGGTTAAGTATGATTGCTGTAGAAGTGAACACCTGAAGATTAACAGCTTGCTGAGGGGAAAATGTGCTTTGCAATGTCATAACAGGCTGAATTTACACATCAGACAAAAAGCACAGTTAACATGAAACCATTAAAAGGATTTTATCCTCTTCAAAATAATGTGACCTCAGTGTTGACAAAGGGGAGAATGGGCTGATAGAACCCTGCCTTATACTGTTGGGAGACTTGTCTTCAAATAAAATAACAATCAATCTTTCTACTGTCAGCTGTGTTTTCATTTGAAGAGTTATTTCCAGCATCCATTTGTCCCATCAGCTTAGATCCATTGCTGGGCTTTTTTTATTGCTGTGATTATCAGGGCTTGGAGATGTGAGCTATTTTACTCCTTGTCAAACTCGCCATCATAGTTTCCTCTCCAGTCCAGCTGGTGAATCTGGGAATTTTGAGGCAATGTTACAACTGTCTCATGTACACGGACAACCCTCTCCTCCTCCAAACAGGTTCAAATATATGTGAGAGATGCAACCATATAGCCAAACTGGAGGCTGAGCTCGCTCATCTCAAAACTGGTGTAACCAGTCAGGAGGAGAAGGTAACCTCACACAACACAATTCCAGTATCACATAGTCCCACCACAACAGTGAACCAAACACATAAAAACACAAAAACATACTCGGAGGCTCTAAATAAAAATCTACCTAAGCAACAGAGACTTCCAAAGCAGACAACCAAGCAAACACTACCCCAAAACAAAACACGTACAATACATAGCACACAAAGTCAGTGTGCCAAGCAGTCACAGCCCTTAAGGCTGAATAACACACCTGATACTCTTGTAATAGGTAACTTTATCTTCAGACACACTGATGCCCCGCTCACCAGGCTGAATAAAGAGAAGGCCACAGTGAGCTGCCTGTCAGACGCTAGGATCTGCCACATAACGCAAGCACTCAGGTCACTCCAAAGCAAATACAAATATGACTCAGTCATTGTACATGCTGGCGTGAATGACCTGAGACGTACCTCCCTTGACTACATGAAAAGAGACATAGAGGAGCTCTCTGATAATGTATCCCAGGCCGGTATGACCCTGAGCTTGAGCAGCATCTTACCCTCACCTAGAATGATGCCACAGTATAAAGACAAAATGATCGATTTTAACAATTGGCTAAAATTTTGGTGTCATTCAAAGGGGATCCAGTGTCTGTCAGCCTGGGATGACATGCTCGACAAGCCATGTTACTTTGCTAGGGACGGCTTGCACCTGTCACCCCTGGGCTTTCGGATATTGGCAAAGGCTCTTGCCATCCTCATAGTGCCTTTTTTAGGCAAGGCTCAAAAGTCAAACCCACCTCCATAGACAGCACAAGGAACAAGAAACTAAGGGTAATGCTGCTAAACGCCAGAAGTCTTAACCTCAAGATGCACACACTCGAAGCTCTCCTCAGTATGGAGAACATCGATATCTGTGCAGTGACAGAAACCTGGTTCAAGGCTCCAGAGAGCACCCCAGCACTACCAGGTTATACCTCATATCATACTTTTCGGCCCCAAAACCTGGACCGAACCACAAAAGGAGGGGGAGTTTCCATATTTATCAAGGATATCCACACCTCCAGGTTAGTGGCATTGCACGAAGTATCGGAGACCATCCATGTGCAACTAACAGTGGGCAAGACTGCTTTTCAGTTTATAGCATCCTACAGACCACCCTCTCAAAGTCAGGAATCCCACTCAGCTTTCCTGAAAACATTTGAGAACATTAAGATCTCTCCGAACACCATTATATTGGGTGACTTCAACTACCAAAACATAGACTGGGAGCATTACTCAAGCCTCAGCACCTTAGCCCAAAGGTTCCTGGAATTTATAAACTCAAATGCTATGGAACAACTAGTCACCACTCCCACAAGAGGGGATAACATACTAGACCTGATCATTACCAACATGGGGACTCTATGCTCCATACCAGAAGTATATCCCTCATTGGTAAGATCAGACCATAAATTAATTTCACTGGATATCCACATCCCGACCCCACCCCCAGCCCAGAAAACCACAGTGAACAACTTCTCAAAAGCGAACTTCATACTTCTCAAAACCAAAGTGGAATCCTTCAAGGCCCCAAGGCCAGTGGAAACTATGGCCCAAACTGCAGAATCCTATATAAACGCATTCTACGGACATCTCCAGGAATGCATGGATCATGCTATCCCAAACAAAATCAAGACCCAATCATCCAAGGGCAGGCGTCCAGTCTGGTGGACCCCAGCCATAAATAAACTGTACAACAGAAGGAGGAAGCTACTACATGATAGAGCAAAATCCCTAAAAGGGAAGGCATCTCTGATCAGTACTAGCAAAAAATTACGATCCCTCATAAAATCCTCCAAGGCCAGCTTCTAGAGAAAAATTGCACAGGACACAAAGGACAATCATAAGGCTTTTTTCAGTTATGTTAGGAACCTGGGATGCAACTCTCAGACTTGTTCTGAGTTGATTCTAAACGACAAAAAATACACTGAACCCACAGACATTGCCAATATCCTGGCAGACAGGTTCAGTGCAAACTTCTCCACCCCCTCCCCCCCAAAAGATCAAGTATCTATCCCGGCAGAGTGCAGCCCCCAAACATCTCTGATGCTCAGGTGAAGGCCGCCCTCTCCAAAGCAAAAAACACTGCTTCCATGGGACCAGATGGCGTCCCGGGTTGCGTCCTACATGAACTCCAAGAAGAACTAATCCCTCAAGTAAATCTGCTGTACAATCTCAGCCTCACTACAGGATATGTGCCCAAAGAATGGCGTACAGCAACAGTGGTCCCACTCCACAAAGGTGGCGCCTCTACAGACCCTGGAAACTATCGCCCCCATAAGCCTGACTAGCCTAGTCTGCAAGGCTATGGAGAGGATCATCATGGAACTCATAAGCAAAGACATTGGGGACCTACAGACACTAGATCCTACCCAATTTGGCTTCATCAAGGGCAGATCCTGCCTTTTGAACCTGGTTGACTTCTTCGAAACAGTCACCAAGGCCCTAGATGAAGGGAAGGTAGTCCACACAGCCTATCTGGACTTCGCAAAGGCATTTGGCACAATACCCCACTCGGGCATCATAGATAAGCTATCCAGCCTAAATATAAACCCCTATGTCATAAGATGGGTCGCGAACTGGCTCAAAGACAGAACCCACAGAGTCAGAGTTGCTGGAGCCATGTCAGACTCAAAACCGGTCACAAGTGGCGTCCCACAAGGTTCTGTCCTGGGACCTCTCTTGTTCGGTATTTACTTTTCTGAGGTACAGGCCAATGTGGGAGGACTATGGCTCACCAAGTTCACAGATGACTGCAAACTGGGCGCCGTAATCGACTCTCCAGCTGACACAAACATCCTTCAAAAAGGTCTTACAGAGACGGATAACTGGTGCCAGAGCCATGGTCTAAAGCTAAATGCCAAAAAGTGTATAGTGCTCACAAATTACCACATAGGTGGTAACCCATTAAGTACAGAGAAAGTAATTAGGGATCTGGGGACCCAAGTTGATAGCAATCTCTCCTTTGACAACCACATTGCCAAAGTGGTTAGAAAGACCTTCTACATAGCCCATCACATCATGAAAGGATTCACATCTAGATCAAGAGAGGTAATCGTGCCCCTTTATTCATCCCTCATCAGACCCATCATAGAATACAATGCACCCTTTGGGATGTACCTTACCCGACACCTGCAGCAATTAGAAAGACCCCAAAAGTACCTCACCAAGAGGATCAAGGGACTCAAACAGATGCCATATGCTGCTCGGTTAAAAAACCTCCAGCTCTACTCAGTTGCATACCGCCTACTTCGAGGCAATCTATGCCTGACATATAAAGCTATGTCCAACCCAGAATTAATGGACATGCTCCACCTCAGTAAATCTAAATCCCTTAGAGCCACGCACTCGAGGGACTTGAACCTCAGCACAGAAATAAATAGAACATGCTGGAGGGACAGATTCATAACCCAGAGGCTCCCTTCGCTCTGGAATAGAATTCCAATTCATGTTAGGCAGAGCACCTCAGTGACTCTCTTCAAGAAGAATCTTGATGAGTGGATGGAGGATCATAGGTTTGTCCCAGGGATTACTTCCGTGTCGCTATTAGACAGAGGCACAGTAAACTAAACTTTAAAAAGGGCGCAGTATACTCAAATCAAGGGGTGGCGTAAGCCAAACACAATCGGGCTAGGCTTATAAATGCCCCAGGGCAGATAGCCTAGTATGAACCTATGAATCTATGAAACTATAAGCTCATTATGAGTTTGACAGCAGAACAGTACAGTATGAAAATTGTGTACACCTATCAGTACAGTTGAGATGAATGTACAGTAAATGGAAATGTTGCTAGAACTCAGACTGAACCATGTAAAATTTTTCAGTGGTTAAAAAAAATGTCACTTTACTGGAGTGCATTTTGGTTTATCATATTTTCTGTTCCTGTGAAAGACAGACACAGTCCACTGGTCACAACTTTTCTAGAAAGTAAATTATGAAACTGTTAATTTTGGGGTACTATCAATTTGTTAAATATAACCCTAACAAATGGCTGGCACCAATGATCTTATTATGTCTGAATTTCAAGTTTTTCTCTCAGCTCTTTTTTTTTTAAGTTACTTCAAACATAACCTAAAGTACGGAACTATTAGTGATTTTTCATCAAATATTTCTAGAGATGGAATATTTCATGGAAATTAGCTAACATCCCCTGAGGATGCGTGACCTTGAATATTATTATATTAAGTAAGGCGTGAAGGGTGTGATGTTCATTAAATCAGGTTTCAACAGCATGGACTATTGCTAGAGACAAACTGAATTAAAACATAATTATATACTGAAAGACTGTCTTCTATTATGTGTGCTAAACCACAGCGGTTGGTAAGCTGTAAGAGCAATACTTAGAGATAATGTCTGTTTGGCAAGCATCAGCATTTCAGGTCTTATAAATATGTGTTTATGTTTTAGAAGTGATATATTGTCAGAAGATTACAGTCACTTTTTTTTTTTTTTTTAGAACCTGTCTTAAGTAGGAAGGTCAAGACAATTGTGGAAGAGTATCTGGATGGAAAATGTGTCTCTTCTCATGTTGAGGAAGTTCGGGAGCAGATGTAACTTCATATCTCCTAGTCCTGGTGTTCTGCAGTCAACAAATGAATCTATTATAATTATATATCTTTGGAATACTTAGTTTATAGGGTCAAAAGCATTGGCAGTTTATAGAGAAAGTAATGTTATAATATCTGAATAAGGAGAAGCATTTTCTTTTAATTTTTGAGGCCTGACGTTCTTACTTAAACCTATAGAGGTCTTACATACTTGTTATCAACACAGCATAATAGGCAAGAAAGTCAATTAAATGTATGAAATAAACATTTTATCCTATCCTGCATAACCAGCCTGTAATGTGACTGTCGCTGATATATTACCATGCATCAGTCCAGCCTTTCACTGTACCATAATAGTTGCAATAATAATTGCACAATTTATATGAAATATATTATAAAAGGTTTGGAAAACTTACTAATTTTTCATGTTGTGAAATACAAATGTTAGAGTCCTTTTTTGAAACTGAGTGTTAAAACTAGCACTTCTTGGACATCATAGGCAATGTGTGCTTAACCTGACAGTGAATACACTTGATTTTCAGAGCAATCAAATTGCATGTCCAGTTTACTAGAACACTCAGATCAGCAAACATTTAAGGATATTTTTGGATGGATGTTAATTACCTGGCTATTTAGTCTTCTCATGTTTCTAAATATCAAATACAGATCTTAAATCACTGGCAGGCACGTACTCTCCATAGCTGCATAAATATCCTAAAGTATCTAACGTAAATTCTTGAAACTCTCCACAATTTTTGAGGATGCATTCTTTGTGGGGTGGCTGTTGCATCCATCTATCAGTCATCATTCAGGAAACACACAAACACAGACAAACACAAACACACGCACACCTACACACACATTCACACATCCCCACATGCTTGCTAGATGTACCTGCACTGTGGATGCTTCCATGAATTTATGACCACCATCTTTTGATGGTACTCACTTTTCCTCTAACCATGAAGTTTTATGTGGCCAAGCAATTAATTGCTTTGCAGCATAAATTGGGAGCCACTGGCATTTCTGGGAAATGCACATAATTAATATTTAGTCCTTCAACTGGATTATCACATTATCATGCAATTCTGCCCATGAGACCTCCAACTGTGCTGAGACCCCCACTACTGGAAAACCTCAGAACTAGGGGGGGGGGTCTAAGAATTGAAAAGGCTTACCATGAGGGTGAAAAGGGTCATATTAAGGCTTTGTCATCACGGTTAGTCTTTATGGATTCCACCTCTCATTCTCTTCTATTGCATCTCTCTTTCCATTCCTCATAAGAATAGATAAATAACTATAATTAATCTTTATATGGATTCTGTTGCAGGCCTTATGCAATTTTTAATTTGTATTATGCAAGATGTTATGAAGCTAGAACTTCCAAAACCAGTGGAATTTCACTTCAGAAAGTTAAGATGTTCCTTAATGAATTGTGTTACTGAAACAAATCACTCACCTAATGTTATGTGTGCTTCCATGCATACTTGAATAGTTGTATTCTTCAGCTATAGCACATAAGCTGAATAGTGGGTTCACATTGTCAATACTTGTGATACATGCCATCACACCTTGCCTCTGCTAGCCATCTTTCATGCTTAAAATTGATCTGCCATCCCTCTTCCTTAAAAGTGGTGGGCTGGCTTCAACTGGTCATTCCTCTTTATCTAAACAAGCTGTTCCAGCATCTGGGTCACTGCTCAAACCTAGGCCATCTTTGCTGCAATCATAGCTTATCTCTCTGCGCAACAGAGCCAACACTTAAGAGATTTGTTTGGGCAGGCTGGCATGCAAATGAATAAAAGATCAGTATTTATCACCTGATAAGGGCAACAGAAATGAATTTCTTTATGAATATTGTAGGTTTATAGTAGGTTCATAAGTTTATAGGAGGTTACTAAGCTAATGGCCCTAAGGCCTTTACAAGCATAGCCATGTTATACCTGTGTTCCCTAGTTGACCTGGGTTAGATGGTCATTAATCACAGAGTGAGTCTATGATCAGCACTCACTGCCCTGTCCATGAGGGACATAGGTGCCACCCCCAGGGTGAACGTACGATGTCTCATCCAATTGTCTAGGTTGCACTTGAATAGGGATATTGAGGAGTTCTCCTTCACATGCAGTGGAGTTTATTCAACAGGAGTGGCAATCACTGGGAGATATATCTGTCTCTCCAGCATGTTCTGTTAATGTCACAGGCTAGTTTGAGATCCCTGGAGCAAGTTACCATTGTCCCATTTTATTTGCTTTTGTGAAGTACTTCGATTAGAGCAGGGTCAGAGACTTGTTCCATAAGCTAGGCACAAGTTGCCTCTTAGCAGCCTGTAGGATACAGAGCACAGTCTCAGGACTTTCAGACTTTCCATGTAGGTCATGTTTTGAATGACCTGAATTTTCTTGGTGAGAAACCTCTGTGGTCTCCAGCTGCTGCAGGTGTCTGGTGAGGTACATGTAAAAGGAAGCATTCTACTCTGTTAGTGGTCTGATTAAGGTCTAGTACAAAGGAGGTATAGCATCCTTATTCTTGGATGTGATGCCCTTACTTATGAGATGCACAACTTAAAAGGCTTTCCTTACCACTATGGATACATGGTGATCAAAGTTTGGATTGCTATCAACCTGTGTTCCCAAATCTTATACCATTGTGTTTGAGCTTATGGGGGGTTGCTGTCAATATTGTAGTTTGCAGGGAATTCATCTTTGCCAAAGGGGATAATAATGCACTTTTTACTTTTAGTTCATGGCTTTGGCACCAATCATTTGTCTGTTTTAGCCCATTTTCTGATATGTTAACATCATTTGAAGACTAAATGATTGCTCCCAGTTTGCAATCATCAGCAGACTTGATAAGCCACAGGCCGTTTACTTTCACCTGGACTTCCAAGAAACAGATTCCAAGCAGTAGAGGGCCCAGCACAGATCCTTGTGGTACACCACTGGTAACTGGTCTACTGGTGGAGGTGAAATCCACAACTTTGACAGTATGCATTCTGTATGTGAGCCAGTTGGCTACCCATATAGTGAAGTATGGATTAATCCACAGCCCAAAGAGTTTCTCAATGACACCTCAATGGGGGATTGTATCAAAAACCTTGGCTAAATCTAGATAGCTAGTATCTACTTTATTGCCTTCATCTAGGGCTTTGGTGATATTCGTGAAGAAGACTACCAAGTTCAATAAGGAAATAAGCATGAACTACCTTTAACAAAGTAAAACTGGGTCAGGTCAAGAGAGTGAAAATCGCCTATGTCCTTATTGATAAGGTCCATGATGATTCTTTCCATGGCCTTGCAAATAAGGCTGTTTAGGCTTAGGGGTTCACAGAGTTCCCAGAGTTGGTTGATGGGCCCCCTTTCTGCAAGGGGATTACTGCTTCTGTTCTCCACACTACTAGAACAAAGCCAGTGCTCAGGCTGAGGTTAAGCAGACTGCCAAGGGGTTCTGCTAGGTCTTGTTTTAAATTGTTTAGTTAGCAGCCTAGGATATTATCTGGTCCCATAGAGTTTTTGTCCTTGGAAAGCATGGATATGCCCTTCTCTTTGTAGATAGTAGATAGAGGACTGATGTCAAGTATGCTTTGAGGAATGGCTGGTGGGAATGGGGGGATGAAGTTTGTAGCAAATTTGTCAGCTAGCAGGTTGGCAATATCCAGAGGTTCAGTATGAGAGATACCTTCCACTACAAACATCTATATCATAACATTGACAGCTTAGGTTGTCGAATCCTAAAACATCGACACCTAAGCGTCAAATGCTAACAATAGTGAATGGCCACATCACCAAATTCTTTCCTCGGGAAAGAATTCAGGTGGCCGTCCATAAACAAAATAAACAAACACACCCAAATATAGTGGGGGGATTTGACCCCCACACCTCCACGATGTGGGGGGCTACACCCCCCACACCCCCTAACTAAATATACCCACTCTGAGATTGCTCTACATTGGGGAAAGGGCAAATATCCGATAACGGCCACGCACATTTTTTCCCGAGGAAAGAATTTGATGTTGTGGCCATTCGCTAGTGTAAGCATTCGACTCTTAGGTGTTAATGATTAAGCATTCGACAACCTATGCTGTCGACAATTCAGTAGGAACCCCACTATAACTTTGACAAATAATTGAGCACTCTATTTTAGATTCGGGACATAACTAAAGAATCTCTTATAATTATCTTTAGCTAGGGATGCTAATTTAACTTCATAACTATCATTATAGGACATTTCACGATATCTGATTTGCTTCTTCAAGCTCTGGAGGGTATTCTTCATTGGCTGAGTAACTTCCCTCTTGTTCTTAGACATTGTTTTCTTCCTTTTATTATATAACATGTTTATACCTGATGTTCACCAAGGTGGCCTGTTTTTTTCAGTAAGACCTGGTTTAGATCTGGTCAGGTACAGATGAGTCTATACAGCTGTTTAGGTGGTTACATAGGGCATTTGTGCACTCCTCGGGAGAGGAGTCATTGCTGATTGTGTTAGCAGGGGTGTTGAAATTTATTATACCATCACCTAGTAGGCTGTAGTTTGTTTTGGAGAAATTTTTCAGTGTTTTTGCTCTTGTAGGGGTGCCAGGTCTGATCATTACTTCAAACGAGAAAGATTTATGGTCTGACCATACCAGTGAGGGCAACACACGGGGGTAGTGCAGTGAACCTCCATGTTGGTACTAAGTCTAGGACATTTGAGCCCCTTATGGGGGTGCAGACTAGCTGTTCCAAGGCATTTGTATTGACAATGTCCAGGAAACATAGGGTGAGCTTGTTTGTGCTCATGTACTTCACCCAATTAATGGAAGAGTGGTTGGAATCTCCCATGACTAAAGTATTTGGCTGTATAGTGAGTGGGTATAGTAAGTCAATTTAGGTATTATGCTACTTTTGGTTCATTGTGGGAGACCTGTAGCTAGCAATGGTGTGGTAGGCCACTTTTCCTATAGTTAGTTGGACCTGGAATAGCCTAAGATAGTCATACTGTTTAACGAGTCTTGAGGTGTATTTGGCTTTAATGAAGATGGATAGACCTCCACCTTTAGTTCTTTCGCACTCATTTTAGGGTTTGATCGATTGGAAGGTATTGTAGCCTTGCACGACCAGGGTACTCTCTGTAGCCTTGAACGATGTTTCAGTGACTGCACAGACATCAGCATCTTCCAAGGGGAGGAGTGCTTCCAGGGAGATTTTGTTGTTTTGACATTGCCTAAAAAGGCACTATGGGGAGGCAAGCATCTTTGCCAACATCCTAAAGCCTGAAGGAGACAGGTGAAGACCATCTCGGGCAAATCAGAGTGGTATGGCAACCATGTCTTCGGTGGCTGACAGATACTGGCTTCTCCTGGATTGACACCAGAAGCTAAGCCAATTATTGAAGCCAATCATTTTTTGCCTATATTGTGGCAACATCCTGGGTGAAGGTTGAATGCTGCTTAGGGCTAGGGACATACCTGCCTAGGATACATAATCTGAGAGTTCAGATATGTCTCTCTTCATATAGTCCAGAGAGGTATGCTAAAAGTCATTCACCCCAACATGGTACTATGATAGAGTCATAACAATAAATGTTGTTGAGTGACTTGAGTGCATGTGTAATTTGATGGATCCTGGCACATGACAGGCAGCTGACCGTGACATTCTCCTTGTCTAGCCTGATGAGAGGGACATCTGTGTGTCTCACTATAGAGTTGCCTATGACCAGGACATTTGGTTTTGATGTGTTTTGCCTTACAGGCTTATTTGCTAAGACACCAGTGTGTGTTGTTATGTGTAGTGAATTCTATTTGCTTTGCAGTGTATGCAAGTGGATTGTGCTTGGGAGATTTCTCTTATTTTTGATAGGTTTCTATTGAATATCTCTGGATATGTGGTTTTATGTGTTGTAACCATGTTTTGTGTGGTAGGTGATGTGTGTGTTCTGACAACCTCTTTGATGTCTGGTTTATTCTTACATGAGAGAACTCATTCCAAATTCATAGTGCTGTGTAATTACATGTCTCCCATATTGTATTTGTTTGATTTAGGAGTAAGTGGTTATTAGTAGATATCAGGCAATTACTACATAGCCTCAGGATGCCCATGTCAATCAGGCTGGCCAAAGAAATGGTTGGAAACTGACCATCCATTATGGCAAGTTTTTACTGTAACTACTATTAGTGAGTGGGCTAGTCTGACTATATTTTGCTCTAGGACTAACAAAGGGGCTTATTCTTTTGAAAGCTAGGGGTGAAAACTATGGCAGCATTTCTCACTACACAACTGAGTTTCCCACAATGCAGCAAGGAAGCTTGGGGGGATGGCTTCACTAACAGATGTCTAGGAGAAAATTGTCTTTCAAGGCATTTGCATCTATACAGGGCATCAATGAACCCTGTTGAGTAGTGCACAGCTATGAACAAACACAAGGCATAAATACAGGTGCAAATAAGCACTTTTAAGCTAAACTACCAAAGGGAAAGCACACAATGAGCTTTCCTCCAATAATCTCCAACTCAGATGATGCTCAGATTACACACTTCCCACAAGTGTGCAGGCAGGGCCTTCCTAATGTAAAATGGCTAGAATAGTGCTCAAATGTAACAATACAGTCTGGATTCAGCAGATATGAATCTAGTCTATGTTATGTACTAGCTATTTAAGGCAACAGAACAGCTTTTTTAAAATGCAAATAAATACAGTAAAAATCACCAAAAGGAAGCAGCAAAATGATAAAGTACAGTCAACAAAGTACAAGGGAAACTCACAAAGTACTTTTTTTCAAGTTTAGCAGTGGATGCTGTGGATTACAGAAGAATCTCTCCAAACCATTGAGAAAATATTGAGCAGCTTCAGTTAGATGACTTACAGTAGTACTGCCCTCTGAACAAATCGGTAGCCCTTCAAGCAGCTGTGAACAGTGAGATAGTATGGAGAGTGTTTCCTACAGAGGATTTTAAACTGGAGAGGTTTGCTTATATACAAGACACAGGGAACTGCATTTACACAATGTGCAAATGTGACGCTTTTATACCAGCAAGATGAAAGACTTTTGCACAGTTAATCCCTCAGGCCAATCAGATAAAAACACACCAGCAGTTTTATACTTGAATTGGTTTAATTCAGGTCTGCTCTCACCAGAGTGCAAAATAACTTTCCTCATGTAAAACAAATTGCTTTTGAGCTCAAGTGCAGTAACAAATGCTTTACAGAATTCCTGAAGTATCATGAATCCTTGGAAATAAGTTCACCATCCCCAAGAAATATTCAACAACATACAGAACAAAGGGCACAATGTAAGAGAACAACACAAAACAATTTTGCAAAACGTAGAAGTATTAAGATAGACTTAGGAGAATTTTGGCAAACTAAGAACAGCTTTTGCAGTACCAGAAGAGGTTAGGGACTGTTAGAATACTGTTAAAACAACTTGAGAGCAGTACAGTAACATATAGTGTTTCTTTAAGGTTCATAGGGAGTTGCTTTAAACTGATTGTAAAGATTAATTGCTGTCTGTCCAATGCAATTCCTACTACATACTTTCCATTTCCATGAATATTTATGGTGCAAGACTGGCTATGTACTTGTATTTACCCATCCACTCATCTTGGTGATATTTGAAAAGAGTGAGGTAATGTCGTTGCTTAATATGAAGTAATTGTCAGTTCTAGAGGAGAGACATTCTTTGCATGTCAGGCAAAGGATACCCCTAGTTGTACATGTGATATAACTAGGACCTGCTGGAGAGATAGGTATGTATCACAGAGACTACCTCATCTATAAAATAGGCTCCCCATCCATGTGGAGCAGAGTTTCTCCCTAATCAAATTCAACTGCAACTTGGACAATTGGATGGCAAACTGGAAATTCATCCCTGGTTTGGCACCTAAGTCTCTGATGCAAACAAGTAACCTGTAAATGGTTTATCTCCCAGACCCATGCTTATATTTATCAAGAGTATGAGAACTTGTCAGATATTTGGGATGCATGGCTAAGCTTAAAAAGGCCCTTGTGGTCATTAGCCTAGTAAACACCTATGAACCTATGAACCTATATCATGCTATGAATAGTAATAAGGATAAAATATCTTGGTGTGTGTAAATGAAAACAATAATCACCATTTTTTATTCACTAATAAGTGGTTTCTGTACTTTAGAAGTTTTATATCAATCTCTTAATCATAATGCAGTAGCATTTGACTGTATTGAAATAAAAAGCTGCCCGAACATTTGTATAGAAAAAAAAAATAATAAATAAATAGTACTATAGACTACATTGACTAATACATGATACTATGTATACTATGGTTATTAGCCCTATGGTTGAATGCTGTATTAATTCATACTGTGAAAGCACAGCACATGGTGGCTGTATTAAGACAACTGCATAAATGGACACTTATGGAGACAGTGTAAGTTTGTATCAAAACCAAAATGATGCATGTTACTTCTCCATGTTCATGTTTCTCTTTAAAGTACGTAAACCAAATTAACCTTGAGTGTCTCATGGTCTTTGTCTTTGTCTGTTTGAATGCTGTATTCATGCAACTGTGTAAAGTATAGGAACAAGAGCCAATAAAGCACATCTGAATCTTAATCAAATATAAACCTATTTTGAAAGTAACGCCATTCCTTTTTTTCTCAAGAGTGAACTACTGCATATTCATTTGCCATGATCATTTTTTTTTAATTTGAAACATGACTGTCACATGATACTGGCTATTGAGCAGTTAAATTTTACAATCATTAACTTCTACAAGGTATGTACTGTAGGCCATTGAAGTACAGGGTCTTGAAGCTGTGTCAAGTCAAACTCACAAATGTATGCGTGTTTTGAAAGCAATGTATTTTTAAATCAAATGTTATGGGTTGTATGTTGCTACCCTGTGGTAATGTTTTTTTTTTGATTCTCTGAAGTGTGTAAAATAAAATTGTTTCCAGATTTAAAAAGTGCATGATGTACTTCGTCAAACTTGAATTAGTATTTCAATGTTTGTATAATAGTATTTCAGTGTGTTAAAACATAGTAAAAGTCTAAACTAAAAGCTACTGCACACTTCAGCAGTTATAGCTTTGTGGAACACCTTGACTGTTCTGTGACATTGGTCTTTGTGTAGCTGAATACTGCATGTACAAGATGCAATAATTCAATAAACCAATGTGTATGTGTTTGTGAAAGTGATAACATTTTTCTTCCTCTATTAAGAGCAAAAGTCCCTATCTTTTCTCCCTGCAATCACCATTTTTATTTCAAGTATGCAAACGACTTTGCCATGACTGTCCTGTGATGCTGGCATTTGGACAACTGAATGTTGTTGTCACTCAACTATGCAAAATACAGCATCATGGAATAGTAAAGTACAGCATTTGGAATCTGTATGGATTCTGCAGTTCAAACATGCATTTGTGGAAGAAATGTCATTCGTTTTATTTTTGTCATAAAACATTTGTATGTTATTTCCACAATCCTTTTTTTTTGTCTTTTCTTTTCTTTGAGGATTGAAAGACATTCACCTTAATTGTTATAGGCACTGATCTTTGTTTAGTAAAAATCATGCTTTAATTAAGCACTGTTAAGTGTAGCATTATGGATCAGAAAACTACAACATCCCGGAATTGTTTAAATGAAGTATAAAATGAACATTTGGTTTGAAAGAAACATTATTTATTGTTTATAAAGAACAAAATGTGTGTTTCTATTCCAATCGTAGTTATTTTTTTTCTTTGAAGCATGTAAACAGCATCTCACCTTCACTGCCCTATAATGCTGGTCTTTGCAATGTAGAAAGCTGTATTTATCCAACTGTATAAAATGCAGTATCTGGATGCTGTGCTCAGGCAATTCAGTGGTGCATGTCTGCTTTGACAGATGTATATTTTTTAAAGCAAACTGATTTGTAATGTTTTGCCATGTTTGTTTCCATGACATGGAAATATAGTTCACTTTCACTCTGTTACTCTGCAGATGTTTGCATGAATGAATACTGCAGACATTGAGCTGTACAAAGTGTAGCAACACAGTCAGGTAATGAACAATATATGGAGGCTGCATTAATTAAGCCACATAAATGTACAATTGTAAAAACAATTTATTTTACATCGAGTAAAATGCTATATATTGCTTGTGCAAGTTAATCTTTATTTTTGCATTGAATTATGTACCTATAGTTTTAATTGTTTGCTAGTATACCATACAGTGCCTCTGAAAGAAATATAATTTTTCTTAAAAGCAAAATTCTGCATGTTGGTTTACTTACATAATTTGAAATGTTGCTTATTGGGTTCACATAATAATAAGCTGTAAAGTGATAATGTTTCAACTCAATGCTTATAAAAGCTTTTTAAATGATATTTTAACAAGAGCAAAATGCTGTATATTGTTGCTTCGTGATATACCAGATCATGTAAGATCAGTTTCAACTCCTTGCAACCACTTCTGATAGCAGCTTTGATAGTATTACAACTTTTTCTCAAGAATAACATGCCGTATGCTTTGTCTGCCTGATCATTTTAGAATGTATGTTTTTACCATAATTATAACCTGCAAAGCAAAACATTTTTATGTTCAGCTTGGATCAAAGCAGGTGCAATTGTTTACTTTGACATTGCCACTGAAGTCAATATAGTGAACATTTTATTAAGAATAAATGTATGTTACTTCCCAGTGATCATCTTTTTATTCTAAATTCCATGCATTTAACTTTAATTGTCTGATTGCACTTTTGACTGCTCATGTAAAAGCAATATACTTGATTCCTTCATTTCCCACACATGCCTGCTTATTTCATTACAGTTTCAGATATCAGAGAATGAAAATATATATATAGTCCTTCATGCCTGCATACAAATATATAAAATTAATTAGTTTCATTTCATAATCATCATTATTTTAATTACTGGAAACATATTGGATAAGGAAAGTTGGGTCAGAGCACTGAGGAACTTTTTATACTGATTTCAGTAAGTGCCATGAGATCTTTTGCATCCAACTGAGCTTCACCAACTCAGGCATTTGGGATCTCAATTTAACATTTCATCTGACAGGTGAATTTTATTATTGTGCATTACATAATGCTCCCTCTTTTAGAACTGCTTCAAGCTTTTATTTCAAGATTAGTGTGCTGTTAGTTACCAGATATGTATTACAGATCAAAACACTGCCTAATACTTGAAGCACTCTGATTATTCTTTTGAAGCAAGAGTAAAACAACTTTGTTGTAGAAGTTTATGTATAAAACCTGGATATAACAAGCTGCAGTCTTAAATAAAAACCTTATGGTTATAAAGAGCAGTCTCTGAAAGGTTACATAGAAACTGCATCAGAATGGGAAAACAAACAGCATTAAAACCTAATAACATACTGTTTGTTGCCACCCAGTTGGCAGACACATGGGAATAGCATTGGAAATCCACCGATAGCTTTAAAATTTGTTAACTCACTTTGAACTGCTACACAATTAACAATCAGAAAAGAAATGCACCTCTAATCAATCAGCAACATGAAAATCTGTCACATACCTTATAGTACCATACCTTTTTTAAAGTGGTAATGTCACGAAGGGCTAACTTAAACTCCCCTTGTATTATAAAGCAGTATGACTGGGACTCCAGTTATAACGAGCTTTTGATATGAGATCTTGAAATAGGGATCAAGAAATTCACCACTACAGCTTCCCTCCTCAAGGAAATTTCATGACAATCATTACTTAAACACATCAATGTGAATGTAGTCAGATACCTGATTATAGTCTTCTATATAGAGTTTTACTTAAAATAATGAAGCAAAATTGATTTAAGCTTTCAGATTCAATGATATTCTGATGCTGCTCTTATGAAAGCAATGTGATACTGTGCAGCAAAATGCAAACAAATGCACAGTGTTGTATTGCAGCCAAATGCAATTTCCTTTTACTTAAGCAAATGTTTCTTAAGCACACCACTAATCCTTACACACAAACAGAACTCACCCTGATTCTGTGGCATAAATGGAAGGAGTCAAAACAGTGGTGAAGCTAGTTTGGTATGGACAGAAAAATGAAGGGATCTAGCCTCTTAACATCTCTCATAGAAGGATGGAGGGGTGCACATGTGCAGAAAGTACATGCAGAGGTAGATTCATCCCTGATGGAGACTGTATGGAACAGTATGAAGCCTCTTATAGAAGTGAATACGATTACTTGCCATGGTACATTCTTACAGCTGTGGAGGACTTACCATTGAGGTCAGCCTTTCCAGTGGCTACCTCATGTAGTTTACAATGCATCAGCAGGGGGAGTAGGACAATTGAAAAAACCTTCAAACCACCCTGACAGCTGCCTGAGTTATGTCTCCACTCAGCAAATCCTCATCTCAGTATAGAAGATCAATTAATCAAATTGGCCAAGTGAAAGAAGTATTACCATCAAGCAAAACAAAATACACACAAGCTAAACTCACATGTATACCATATTACACAAGACACACTACTCATTCATACCACTTCCCACCTTTTACTGGTATCCCTATAAAAATGTCAGACTATGCATCATTCTAAAAGCAATATAACTTTTTCCAATAACACTTGTGACAGATCTGTGATTTTGTAGTATGTGGTGTAGTGAACTCTGAAAGTATGCCACTAAATAAGGAGTGGAGTCCTAAAATAGGCCACTGGGGAACTCTGGAAAATAAGTGTGAAAGCAATGCAAAATATATTAATTTGCATGTATATGGACTGCTGCTGTGTTATTGGAAACAAAAAACTACTGAACTATTCAGCACACTGCAAATTCATAGACAACGTCAGTTGTTTTTAGATGCCTTGCAAATATATTTTGGTCATCTATGTCAACTGCAGTCCTTTTCTGAAAAGCTTGAATATGCACTTTATCTTATTACAACTGGGTGATGCCTCCAGGTGTTTCTGCAGTTAAATCTTACTGACACCTCTAGGCATCAAATACTGCTTGTTCATATTTGCATATTTGCATTAATAATTCCAAAACCATGCTACACAGAAAGTATTAAAGTGTTTCATCTTAAAGCTTACATAACAGCAAACATAGTAGTATTGATATCTGACCTCTTCTTTGGGCAGGTAAAGATAAATTAATTGTTTTTCATATATTTATTTGTATTGTCATAAATGTCATGTTTTTCTAAATATTTTGGCAACCAAATAGCACAGACAGAACTGCTTTGCCACAAATGAATCATTTCAACTGGGTGAACAAAATGCTGCTGTCAGTATGTATGTAACTTGAAAGATTACAGAGATTTTGTACATAATTTTTAAAATAGAGCACACTGTAGTTATTGTGTTTACTATGACTTATAAAATGCAGTTTAAGACCACAACCTAATGAATACTACCACTATAAAAAGAGTTTGTGTTGAAGAGTTTGCTATTTATACTTTTTTAGTAACTTCTATGTTTCCAGAAATATGAAAATATTTTGAAATGTGAAAACATAATGTGATTCTGTCAAAAAGCTTAGGCTCCACTCATTGACAGTTACAGTGCAAAGTTCTAGAGCTCCATTGAATGGGATGAGTTAATAGTTTATCAGCCTAGCATGCCTCCTCACCTCTACCTTCAAACAGCAACCTTCTGAGTATTGTGCAAGTTTAGATTGTAAGGAATGTGAAAGGAGTAATGACCATTGTAATGCATTTCAACTAGTTGGTCATAGCTATGTATATGCCCCCTAACAAGTCATATCAAATCATTTAACAGTGGTCATGTAACTAACCATTTCTTTCACAGCCTCAGTACCTCCTCAGCTCTATTTCTAAATGATTGTCATCTTTTCATCTATTTGTGTACTTCTCAGAGTTTAGTAAAAGAGGACAAAAACTAATGACTACAGTAATATATTTCAGCATGTTACTCATATATATATATATATATATATATATATATATATATATATATATATATATACATACACACACATACATACAACCCCTTGACAGGACATGCCAATTTATTAAATGGGGGTCATGCAACTGTTCTTTACTTTTCCAGGTTGCATGCATTTTCAAACTTATCCTCAGAAGGTAGTCACCTTCAGTGTACATCACTGAGGTTTGAGTGTGAGGAAAGTGAAAGAAATAATGACCACATAGGCACATATACTAACCCCATGAAAAGCCATATCATTCAACAGGAATCATATAACTGCACTGTGATTCAATTCACCATGTTTCTTCAACCCTACCCCCCAAAAAGGTTGTTATCCTTTGTGTATCCCTCTTGGGTTTGATTGTCAGGAAAGATACACAAATGACAAGTGTAATGTATTTCTGCTCGCAGATCATAGACACATATACTGCCACCTGACAAGGCATATCAAATTATTTAAAAAGATCATATAATTGCCCAGTGCTTTCCTAGATGGCATACCTCTTCAACCCTAGCATCAAAGGATAGTCACACTCTGTGTTAACTTCTGAGGCCTATTTGTCAGAAAAGTAAAAGAAATAATGAAGAGTTTGTGGGTCATACACACATCGTACTGTATATGACAAGCCACATACAATCAAATCCTTAAATATTGATCATGTAATAGCATGGCTTGTTATCCAAGACCTCAAAAAGATAGCCTCTTTCTGAGTAAACCTGCTGTGAAGTAGAATTGCCTTGTAAGAGAAAAGGAAAATGTATTTCACTTGCTGTTCAGTCTACATGACTGTACTGACAAGCCCTGTCAAATCATTCATCACTAATGTTGCACTTTCACAGGTAACTCACCTACTCAATGCTATCATCAAAGGGTTGCTACCTTTTGTGTACACCCCTCAGGTTTGATTATGAGTAAAATAAATAATTACCACAAAACATACTTCAACCTGTGAATCACACACTTCACCCTGAAATGCTGTATAATAAAATAATAATATAACAGCATATCTCCTAACCTCCACACCTAAAATGATGACAATTTTCTGCATATATGTACACTGATGCTGTGTTGTGATACAAATGAAAGGAATAATGACTACAGTAATGTATTTCAACTTGCTGCTCAGTTTATACTGTTCCACTTGCAAACTCGGCTATGACAGTCATCACTGATGTGTACATTCTCAGATAAATTGTTTTTTCAACTTTACCCCACAAGGTTGTTAAATTTTGTATACGCCTGTCAACTTTCATTGTGAGGAAATGGATAGAATTAATAACCATGGTAATGTGCTCCATCTTGCTTATAGACACACACACACACTACATGTCATATTAAATCAATAAACAATGGTCATGAAACAGCATATCTCCTAAACTTCACCCCCTGAGCAGCAGATAGATGTAGTCCCCTTTCCATTCTCATGGTGCCACTATGTGTTTATACTCTGGATCCCTCTACTTGTCCTTCTTTCTGTGGTTTACTTCAGACTTCTCTGCATTGTGGTCAGGCAATCCATTCCTGAGTTCCTTTGAATCTTCTACTCCTACTGCTCTCACCATCACTACAGAGAAAGAACACAGTCCACCAAAGCTGCTGAAAAGACATTTTCATTTCTTTTATAGGCACTGTGCACAGTTCTGTTTTATGTTTAAAACTCAGAGGATTTCTTCTCCTTTTAGGCACCCAAATGATTGGTTTTACCAAGGGTGGTGATGTCTAAATTGACATCTGAAAACATCCAAAACTGAGTATTGTGCAACAAGTATGGAACAGTGACAAGAGAAAAAAGGAGGGCCTGAACACTCTCACACCAGAGCCTAAATTTGGCATTGAATGCTTCACAGCCATTTTACTATCAGCTAATATTTGGCACTGGCAAAAGCATATTTGCATGATGAATTTATTCCTTTGAGCAACAAAGTATCATCTTGAAAGAAATAAGATTGCAGGTGCAATACACAGTAAGTTGCTTCACATAGGACTCAACAGTACTCTGAGACTTGCAGATCTCTAGACTATTTTTTTAAACATAATAATATGTTCTTTTTTTCAAAATGTCAGGAGTGTTTTTAAAGCAAGGCAAACTAAATAAAAGAAGGCTACTTTTAGAGCTCCTCTTAATTTTTAATGAGCAATGAATCCAGTTTTTTTCTTTGTATCATTTTTATCACATGTATACTGGACAACACATGTAGGTGCAAAACAATAATATCACTCTCACCAACAATAAAACTCACCTTCATGCACAGCAACAAGAGTGTCTGCTACATTCCTGCAGTTAACATTCAGCTTAACTCCTCTCTCTAACTTCCTCCCCTGCTCCCATTTCTTTTGTAACCAGTAGATGTGCATCTTATTAACCTATTACAGCCACTGCATTCTGGCCCATGGCACTCTGTGCAAATTTCCTTCTATCTTTAAAGACCCATCTCTGTACAAACATACTCAAATGCCCCGCTTTATCTAACTTAACCATACCTTTGCCATCCAGTTGTCATCTGCCTGCTAATAACATTTCCAGTCCTTCACTCAGCTATCATCTTTTTTTTTTTTTTTACTTTATACAACACAAGCAAAAAGTCTATGACATTTTGCCCTTATTTCCATTTTCCAGGTCCATTTTCCATACAGTCCACACTTTCTGATATTTCTACATCATATATAACTTGTCCGCGATCGTCTGTGTACACATCTAAAAATAATTATCTAGCCAACATCCTTCCTTTCTTACTCTCACTATGCAGTGATCTCATATTTACCCCATCTTCCACAGAACCATGTGTCTCATTCCTTTTAGTTATTTTACAAAACTCCTCCCTCATAGCATCATATTGTCTTTCAATACATCCTCTTTATTAGCTGATACATTGCATTTACTACCTGTTTTCTGTCTAAAGAATGATAAATCACCCCTATCCTCCACTTCTATATATTTCTTCATTTGTATCTCTTTTTCTTATTTCTCATCTTTCCTCCCGATCCCTCACCTTCCTCCACCTCCACCCTTCATCTAACAGATAATTTCTCCTTAATTTGTTACACCAAACCCCCATAAAACAAGCCATCTGTTACTATTCTAGACTATTTATTTAAATCATTCCTACATTTTAAACTGCCATCTTTACTAGGTTCTCTTAAAATATCCTTCATCCTTACCACCACCATCTGATATCACCACCACACCATTCTCCTCAACACTTCATTTCTTCTCTCTATATTTAAATGTCTGACAGGCAAATCTTAATTCCCTTCACCATGTTTTTATGTTCTGAATACTTACATGCTGCCTCACTTGTTGCTTTATCTACAAATCTAAAATTTGTTCTTGCTCTCTATCCTTTCCTCCTTCCCTTTGTACATGTTTAAAACCCACTTCATCTTTTTGTTAAATCCTTAGCCACCATACTGTATAGTTTGCAAAATCCACTGCTCCCTATCCATCATGTCTCCTTCCTACTTGCATTGTTCACATATCCACCTTTTCCTACTGCAACATATAAAGCTATGACTTCATTTCTGTACATCCTGAATAAGCTCAGCTTTAGGATTAATACCTACATTGCTTTCCAGTTTACATCACATGAGCTAAAATAAAGACTATTAGCAGCACTGTTCTTCCCTTCACTGTGGCCATTCTATCTAAACTTCTGTTCAACACCTTTGCAAATTTCTCAATTACATCTGCCTAATTCTTCACCCTAATATCTGACACCATAGCAAACACTAAGACTCATATACTTATCCTGCACTGACCAAAGTAGATCTACTCTGTCATCCTCCTCTCTACCTTAACTACAACTAACTTATTTGAGTGAAATTATAACTTTGACTCCTCTCTAAACTGTCTGTGTCTAACATTACAGCCAAATGTTGCTTAATTTTTCCAGTGAAATCACATAATCATCAGCAAAACAACATGCATTCTCTCTCCCTTAAAATTGTATTCTTTCATTCATTCTTTTTTTCACCTTCTGTGTTAAAATTTCTCTATCCACCAAAAACAGTTCTGGAAGAGCAGGTACCCATGCCTCATTCCTAATTTGTTGCTTCACTCTCACTCATTTACATTCATTAACTAAATTCTTTACCCATAGTCATTTGTAAATGGCTTCCTCCCACTAACTCAATTACTTCCATTCACTACCAACCTTAGTAACTAAATAACAATTCCCAGCTAACACTATCAAGTGTGTTTTGTATGTCCAAAAATAAACCACCTACAGCCCCTTTTCCTTGAATCTCTCTCCATTTAATAAAATTACACAAAGTTCTATAGTGATCTGCAGATGTCTTTCCCTTAAAAAAATACCTGCTCCTCTCCTATGATATCTGGCAAAAGATGCCTGAATCTCATTGCTAAAATTTATGCAAATATTTTTACATTTACATTACACAGTGATATCTGCATACAATTAACGGGGCCCTTGTGCCTTCCTTTCCCTTTGGCCTAATATATAAACCCAAAAAGCATTATAAATAAGGACATAGGGACTCTCCAAACCCTGGATCCTATGCAGTTTGGGTTTGTGAAAGGCAGATCATGCCTGCTCAACCTGATAGACTTCTTTGAGTCTGTCACCAGAGCTGTGGATGAGGGCAAGGTAGTTCACACAGCCTACCTAGATCTTGCAAAGGCCTTTGACACCATCCCTCAATCAGGAATCATAGATAGACTCACATGACTAGGCATAAACCCCTATGCCATAAGATGGGTTGCCAACTGGCTCACTGATAGAACCCACACTGCGAAAGTAGCAGACTCCAAATCTGACTACCGACCAGTTACAAGTGGTGTCCCACAGGGATTGGTTCTAGGTCTTCTCCTGTTTGGCATCTACTTCTCTGAAGTTCAAGCCAACACAAAGGGACTCTGGCTGACCAAGTCTGCAGATGATTGCAAACCGGGAGCCATTATTGATTTTTCAACTGATGTAGACATTCTACACAAAGGCCTCATTGACACCAGTGACTGATGCCAGAACCATGGCCTTAAGCTCAATGCCAAAAAGTGCATTGTCATTCCCTTTGGGAAAAATGTGGTGCCCATGGACTACCACATGGGCGGTAGTCCACTAAACACTGAAAGGTGTGATAAGAGACCTGGGGACACAGGTTGACAGCAAGCTCTCCTTTGATAACCACATTGCACTGTAGTCAGAAAGTCCTTCGATGTGGCAGATCTCATTACAAAAGGTTTCTCATCCAGGAAGAAAGAGGCCATAATCCCTCTCTGCTCATCCCTCATTAGACCTGTTATAGAGTACAATGCCCCATTTGGTATTTACCTCACTAGACAATTACAACAACTGGAAAGGCCAGAAAAATACCTCACTAAGAGGATCTTAGGCCTTAGACACATGCCCTATATGGACAGACTCAAAAACCTCCAGCTATATTCTGTCTCTTATTGCCTTCTTAGCGGCGATCTCTGCTTGACTTACAAAGCCATGTCTGACCTAGAGCTGCTAGATATGCTACACCTAAAGAAATCCCAATCCCTCTGTGCCACATACTCCAGGGACCTAAACCTCATTACCATAATAAATAGAACATGCTGGAGGGACAGGTTCCCAACCCAGAGACTTCCCATACTCTGGAACAAACTTTCCATTCACGTCAAGCAGAGCACTTTACTGGCCCTCTTTAAGAGAAATCTTGATGAGTGTATGGGCAATAGGGAGTTCACCCCAGGGATCACTTCAGTGGCCTTGCTTGACAGGGGCACTGGGAACTAACTTTGGGTGGCATGATGCCAAGGAATCTTCTTGGGCTAGGCTTATATAGGCTCAAGGGCTGTTAGCCTAGTACACACCTATGAACCTAAAAATAATCTGATTGAAAATCTTGGTCAATTTTTCCTTTACTACATACTCACTTTTTTACAGAAATCAATCTGTATCATCTCCCCTTTTTAGCTCTTCAAATGTCTAACAGCTTGTAACACCTACCACACCCTTATTTCTGTATTCATTACCTTCCTTTGATTCTGATGTTAAGCCACTTCCTTCATAGTCCCCAAACCATCTATTTTCTCCTACCAGTCACTTAAATACTTCTTTTAAAATGTCCAAAACTCCTCTTTTATCTCTGCCTTCCTATATACTAATGCTTCCACTTTGTTTCTTGCATTCAATCAGCCATGCTTTCTTACTTTGCTAATTTAACTTTTAGTACATCTTGACATCTATTTTGCTCATTTCCCATACCTCCTCCTTGTTAAGCTATTTCTATCTTACTTTTGGATGCTTTCTCTTCCTTTTTTTCCTCTTTTAAACTGGCTTGCATCACCTTTAGCCTTTCCTGCAAAACAATTAACCTATCGACCTTTCCCTTCATTACATTTTCCTCCTTTCTCATCATGCAACTATGTGCTTTTATACTTCCCAACTGATCTGCCATAATACTATCCCAATCCCAAATCCATGCTTTCCTTATTCCCAGATTTTTCCCCATCATTTCAGCCACCATACTCTGAATCATCTCACCTGACTTAAAACTCCACCACTGACATGGATTCCATCATCATCTTGTCTCAACCTCTGTTTCTGCCTTCCAGTCCATAATAACCACACTGTGATATGAATGCTCCCTTTCTGTAAGCCTTAATTTTCTTAGTTCCCTTGCCATTACCTTATCTATGAATATCTTGCCCAGCTTGACCATCTAACTATTCTAATCCTTAGGGAAAGTATATCCCTTTCCTTTCCTAATGCTCGTCAAACATCCATTAAATCCATTTTCTCCATTTCTACCCTCAGGGACTCCTGGCATCCACTCCAGTGCTACATTAAAACTATATTAAAATAAAATTAGTGATCAATCTTAAATACTTCAAATGTCAGCTAAAAGGCATCTTGTAGAAGAAAATAAGTGTAAATGCAAAGCCATCCACAGACACAGCCAGCTCCCATTAATACTCATACCTTGTTGCCATCTGCTCTTGTAGTTATTAATCCCACTGGACAGCAGCATAATTACCCCAAACAAATACATATAGTTCCATATTTTGCAACTCTGCATGCTGCAACATGAGTTAGTGACACATGATTTATACTAAAACTATGTGTCCCCCTCAGTGAATATTTGCTTTATAACTGTAAAGTGTCTCTTATTGCTTTGCTGTAAATTTTTACACATTGTAATTATACATAATGATGTAACTGCATTTATAATGTCTTGTGCGTTTGGACCAAGTTGTGGGTGAAAAAGTGTTTTCTAACCAGTCTACCTACTTGGTTAACAAATGTAAAATAAACAAATAAAATTTCCCTAAGCTTATTTCATCCTAGTCTTCACTACACTGAGATATACATTTTACAAATATTTCTATCACATCTTACCTACCCTCAACAGGCCCATAAAACACAGCTACTACCATCCCCTCCCCTTTCTTTCCCATCTACCATCACCCATCTATCCTGACTGTCCTTCTCCATCAACGTTTTCTCCCATCTACTTTCCCTTTACCCAAACATCACTTGTACTCTCTTCCTACATCCCTTTGTCCCACATTTGATTAACCACACATATGCCATCTTCTATAGCTTCATCAATTCTGACATTCTCATCTTCAAATTCTTCAACATCTCTCTCTCTCTCTCCCTCTACTGCTCTCTCTCCATTTCACTATCTCACTTTCTCTCTCTGCCTTCATAGATCTTTCTATTCTTGCCACATTTCAAGTGGCAAACCTAGTAACTATCCCTGTTGCATCTTCCCACTATTCTTATAAGGCTACATCCAAAGGATTCTTGGGTATGAGCATAACCTTTACCTATGTATCATGGCTGAAAGGAATGTTGTTTTTCACTGTCATTTTGGGAAATGAACTGTTCCATACAATCCCAGATAATCATACCCTAATAGTACCCAGAGACCAAGAGACTCCCCAGACTCTGGAATATACTGCCCATACATATCAAGCAGAGTGCCTCTTTGGCCCTCTTCAAAAAGAACCTTGATGATTGGATGGCAGATAGGAAATCCCCCCTGGGGATCATGTCAGTTGCCCTGCTAGACAAGGGTCCAAGGAAGTAAATACTGTGGGAAGAAGTAGCCAGGGAATTGTTATGGCTAGACTTGTATAGGCCCTAGGGCCGATAGCCTAGTACCAACCTATGAACCTATAAACCTCTATTCTTGTTACCTCATAGCCATAACTCTTATACCTCTGCCTCTCTTGCTCTCTACTAATAATTATCCTTTACTTTAATATTCATGGCAGTACATATACATAGAATATCTATCCACCTAGAAGAAACTTCCACCTCCAATCTTTGCTGGGATCAGATATTTTCCTGCATTACTTAAAACCAATGACACATACATGCTATATTTTCACATTGTTGTCTAGCCAAACATGCAGACCCTACCTCTCAACTACAGATTTTCACAGAATGTCCAAATTTTTGCCTCATATTTTTGATGTGTTCCTCATAAAAACAGTGTTGTTTTGACAAATGACTGGGGTGATCTAAGGACTAAAGCCACAAAATAATGACATCCATTTGAATTTCAGACTTCAAATCCTTCAGAAAATGCATGCGAACACAAATCCTATTATTCTGACAACTTTCTAAGTTTACAAGAGCAATATTTAAAACACGTCCCTGTTTTTGGGCATTTGTCCCCCCATTATGTCAGGCTTTGTCCAGATTTCTTGAGCTAAGAGGTTGAGAGGTATGATTTTCAGACTCTAACATTTATTATCAACAATATACAACATTAACTTTTAAGCTACGTTACCCTAATACAAAGCAGTAGACTCTTTAAAGTTTAACTAAAGAAATAAGAAGATATCCTTTTATAACAGCTAGAAACATAAAACATATTTTTTCTATTCCTTCTCCAAAACATATCTATGCAGGTCATATAATTTCTAAGCTACTCAGATATTTTACAGTAAATTTAGGGCTGAAAACTACATGACTAAACATCATTGCACTACAATGCAAAATGTTAAAATCAATAAGAAACAGTACTGCCAAATCTTAAACACTTCTGGTTTCTGTGCATACACATACCAGGAATGGACAGACACACACAGACATACAGTACAGTATATATATATATATATATATATATATATATATATATATATATATATATATATATATATAGATCTAGGACTATTTACCGACTGCCCAGAACACTAAATAGTGAAAGTGCTTTTCATCGAAAAAGCACCTTCGCTAAAGTGTGCAAAAAAAATAATAAATAAAATTCGAAATAAATAAATAAATAAATAACTCACGTTTACACAGGGAGGTGAGCCCCCCTACACCCCCATACCCCCCTACTTTTATATTCTCACTTTGAGATCACACTACTGTGGTAAAAAGGGAATATTCCCTTATTCCCACTGTGCTACAATCTCAGCAACATCCATTTCCCCATGTTTTTCTCTTTTTGTTAGCACACTTTCACGAAAGTGCTTTTTCAGTGAAAAACACTTTCACAAAAGTGTGCACAGCCGTTTCACTTTCAGTGAAACAGTCATTTGGTAGACAGTACAGATACCATATGTGTGTGTATGTATATAAATATATATATATATATATATATATATATATATATATATATATATATATATATGTGTGTGTGTGTAGATATAGATATAGACATAGATATAGATATAAAGATATACATAGATATAGATATAGATATGTGTTTGTCCCACTTGTAGTGCTTCTCTTCATTTTCTCTATATATAGCCCAACAGCCTCTTTAAACCTCTACCATTCATGGCTTCAGTTGTAGTTATCCTTCCCCTTAGACTATGACTTGTTTTTACAGAGGAACATACTCCCTTTATGTTCTTCATTAATCATGTTTCTTTTGCAACATTGTGGTTCCCTACCCACAAACACAACAAGTTATTTAATATGTACACAAAATATCTACTCACAACATTTCACTTAATTCGTTTCAATCAAATACCCCCTAGCCCAATTGTCATCAGTAACTGGTCAA